>NC_133775.1:46222798-46257918 GCF_003597395.2 Chelonoidis abingdonii | reverse complement strand
AGAGAGAGATTAATAAAAGTTTTGCTTTAAGAACCTGTTGATTTTTCCCTTAGTTGAGGCTCAAGGGATTTGAGCTGTACTTACCGAGGGAATTGGTGGGAGGAGGGAAAGTATTCCTCCTTGTTTAGATTCACGAGCTGAATCTTGTATTGCCTCTGGTGAGGTGAGGAAAAGGGGGAAGGCAATCCTTCTGTTAGATCAAAGAGCTTGAATCTGTCTCCTCCCTAGTGTACCCAGGTAGGAAAGGAATCTGGGATGAAGAAAGAGGGGGAAGGAAATGGTTTATTCCCTTTGTTGTTAGACCAAGATCTGGGTCTTGGACACCAGAGAAGGTTTGAGGAACCAAGTTACAGGCACTCAAAAGTTCCTAGGGGGCAGCGTATCAGATCTAAGCGGGTTAATTAAGCTTAGAGATAAATTCATGCTAGACCGCCTCACATTTGGACCTAAGGTTCAAGATTGGGGGCAGGATACTGAGACACCCCTCACTTTCACTCCAACATTAACCAAAAAACATCACAGTCCCAGCTTCATCAAAATTGCCAATCTAGACGCAAAACCTATCAGTGACCTCAGCAGTGAGCGAAGAACGTCTGATGGTCACATTTCAGTCTGTTTTGTATAATTATGTAAGAACATATGAGGTACTGTTAAGTTGTGAAATTAGTGTGCAAGTCTGATGTACTGGACCTGTGTTACTAGTTATATCAATATGCGCTCGCCTGGCAAGGATAGGGGCAAAACGTCATTAGCTTACGAAGTGCATCAAATATATATCCACAACATAACTCTAATACAAACATAGGGCTTTATAAAAAATATGACTTCCTAGTGCCATTTTAAGAATTTTTAACCAAACAGGGTGATATAAATGCACTCTGTTGCAAGATAACATCTATTATAGTCCCACGTCTCAATACCACTGCTGCTGTTTTCAATCTTTGCTGGCATGCCCAACATAGTACTATCTCCATTTTAGCAGGCATATATAAGTTACAAAGACCCTCCCAATCGCGTGGCTTTTTAATTGGCTAGCCAGGGAAAGAAACGCATGAAAACTGTAACATAATAGAAAATAACGTCATAGAAATGCATGCTAATGGCAGGACACTGACTCATAAGGATCATCACAGATCCTAACGATGAGCCTCTATCCCTTACTGATGAAGATACAAGCAGTTTCCTTTCAACATTCGCTGTGGTCAATGGTTAATTTTTACCAGTAATTCATTTCTGGTCAATACACACTGTTAGGCGGTTATTTATAAGCAAACATTGTTTCTGGAATTTAAATCAAATGAGGGAAATCGTTGATTGTAAAAACTAAATCCTAGAAATTATTACAAGGATATAACAACAAGAACCACTATTCAGAGTTGGCAATTGCGGGTTCAGTCTGTCTAATTCATCATTTCAATGCGTTTTAGAGCAACTTCTAAATTACTGCAAAGACCTCGTAATTAATCCTAGAGATTAGACATGGTGTTTAAGCTAACAAAGTGCAGATCCAAGATCAGGGATATTTGGATAGTAGTGATCATAATTTTTGTCCCATTAGAGCTCCGCGCATGACTATTTAGAATCTAAAATTCAAGAACCACTCATCTAGTTTGGAGAGTGCTCGATTTTGAAATTGGTTTGGGTCCGCATCTCTAAAGAGATGCCAACCTATCGGAAAGAACAAAGAAACAGTTTCCATCTTCCCAGACATTGTGGTGTGAGTGTCCTGATTTTCCCACTGCATGTGATACAAATTCAGGGTCCCATCAGGGTGTTATCCAGGGAATTTCACTTGTACTGCACGTTTTTTGGATTTGTTTTGTTTCTATTTTTTTTTTTCTTGTCACTCCTCCAATAACACTGATGCTCAACCACTAACTAAATACCCTTCCAAATCAACAGCAAGTGGCTTTCACATGCTAAGATTTTGCAACAGCTTCACAGAACATGTATTGTTACCGTGGGTGTAGGAAAAGTTTAGATTTTTGTAAATTATTCTCCTTAGCTAATGAACGCCTTTACTTGTGACTTTGCACACTTCATCGGTTTTAAAATTGAAACTTCATCTATCACCACAGTACCCAGCGGAACATTACCAGAAATGCAGGAACTCTCATTCAGCTGAAAAACCTGACAGCAAAAGGGAGAAAAAAGAAAAGGAGAGAAAAGTGCTTTCAATTAAACAAAGGGAGGCTGGCGAATGGATGAGCCTTGCACCATTCCCCCTTGAACATCACAACAGAGCACTGACTTACTCACCACAGGGAGTGAGCACCATAGGTCGTACACCACTCCACAATCAAGAATGTCTACAGTACTCCACCGATCAAAAGTGCACATCATAAAGCACTGTCAGCAACAGTGCTATCCAGCGATGCTGCAGGGTCACAATGATGGCATAAGTGATAATAATTATACGATATATATAATAGAATCATTATATAAATATAGAGTTTATGATTACTTGATTATGCATAAGCTCAGACAGATACAATCTCCTAGGGAAATCTGACACTAAAAATAATAAAAATTCTGGCACCAATTTTAAAGTTCTGCAAAAATACTGCAATACTTTGTGTTGTCAAAAGACACAATATATTCACAACATTTAATATTTTATTTGTCATTATGTATCAAAGACCTGTTAGTAAGTAATGTTGGTCACAATAGCGACACAAAAAAAGATATCAGGAAATGTTATTTTGACAAATAGATTCAGCTCTAGGCAACTAATGCAAAACTGAGGTATCATAATTATGGCAAAACTACAATAAACAGGAAAAAAGGAATATTAATTGTGCACACCCTCAGAAAGCAAGTGCAAAGGGGACATGGGTACTGGGATAACAGCAGGAGCTGAGGAGAGGGAAGTAAATTGATGGAGAAGGAGCTGGGTGTGAATTGGAGGCTTGTTTGAATGCGGGAGCGACAAAGTAGAGACCAGGGTTTTGGTTTTTTTAAGGGGGAAGTGGACATTTGTATAGGGAGCTACCCCATAGCAGATCTAGCTGACCGTAGCCTCCCATTTAATCAGGAAATACGTGCTCCACTGCGCCATGTGTAGTACCTGCACTCTCATGGATCCTTAGCACCTCTGTCCACCAGTGTCACTACCACAACACCGCTCACGTACCAATCATCCCTCCCCCCAACGTGATACGGCCCTGCACACCCCTCCCCCTGTCCCATATGTCCTTTGCCCCCAAGTCCGGCCAAGCCCCCTGTCCCTATGTAGCGTCTTACCCCCTCCCCATCACCATGTGTTCTGCAACCTCTACCTACATACTCCACAAAATGTCACCTCTGCCCCTAGCTCACCAATCAGGGACCCTGCGCCAGTCTGTCTCCCCCACTGACCTTATGAGCGCCTGTCTACTCCTCACAGCCAGCGATCACTCTGTCTGTCTCTCCATAACCATGTACTGCACTGGCCACACAGGTGAACCATGAAAAAGTCAGGCTCTCTTTCCTTAGCTGTCCGGGAGCTGGCTGCTTGTCCATTTTTTTTTTTTTTTTTTTTTTTTTTTTTTCCTTTCACGCTTTCACTACAGTGCCCTCTCGTGGGCAAAAGGCAGAACTGCAGCAACATTTGGCAGAAGCTTTTTTCTGTGCAAAAAATTAAAAATTTGCAGGGTTCATTAATTATGCACACAGTAATACAGAATTCCCCCAGGAGATAGAAAAACAGATATTTTTTTTTATATAGATAGATGTGTGTGTATGTGTACACATACATACACATGTTTATAAACAAACAGAAATTATATATGAGGACTGCTTATGTCTGCCACCGTCTTGGCTGTGATTATTTATGGAGGCATTACTCCTAAAAAGCGGCACACCCGAAAGTGTCACTATAGCATTAGTTAACAAGAATTAGTTATTGCTTATACCGTTCCTGGAGTGACTGCTATCTGATGGTAGTTCTTGTTTGAATGATAAAACCTTGGAGATCCATTTCAGAGGGACCACTGATAAGCATGATAATAAAGGGTGCTTGCCATTCACATGTGGTGAAGTCTCCTACATTCACCCATTTCTAAGTGCATTGGGGATAAAGTATTTGGCCCACATTGCACTGCACTCTGTAATTATTTGAAGAGTTTTGAAACCAACTGGATCTACACTTAAACTCTACAAAATCTCCATGTGACACACAGCGTTTTTGAGCTGACTCCCCCTTTAGTTCTATGTTGCATGATCTCATATCTTCTTGCGTGATAACACATGGCTCTGTAACAGCAACAAAAATATTATTAGAATGTTATAGAAATCCAAATGGAAAAATCCCACAGTGAAACTGATGACGATCCCATGATAAAATAATTAAGGGCCATTGTGCCCTCTGTGACTCTCGTTGAAGCTGGTTGGCTTCAATGCATGATGTAAATGTGATTTCAAGTAAGGAACTTTAGTCCTAGGAAAAAGCAAACAGTTTTTTCCACTTTCTGAAAGTCACCTACTACAGATGATTAGTGTTACCTGAATCTGGATGTAACGGGTAATGTCACTGTTTTTAGACTATTTGCAGAAGAGTGTAGCATTCCTTTTAGCGATGAAGCGGTAAGACAATAAAATCATGAAACTAATGGAATGTTTTCTATCTATAATTAATTTGTGCCTTTACCTAGCATAAAATAGAAATTAGGAACAATTCCAAATAAAATGTATTTGAAAAAAGTGTTAACTAAACCAAGCTCTGAGGTAGGTAGAGTTTGTTCAGGAGCTGTTCACTGTCCTCTGAGATGTCAAGCCCATTCAACTGGGTTGTGGGCAGGCAGCTGTAAGTGTTCTTCCCAGGTAGTGGGTGATGCTGCAGTGCCTAATTTTGAGGTAATTCAAGTGGCCTCTCTGTTGGACAAAGTCATGTGGAATCCCCAGGGAAGCAGAGGTAGTGGTGACAGCAGTCAGGGAGGGGCAGAGGAGGGACTGTTTTGAGATAGGGGCAAAATGAAGGAAGCTGCCAGTTTTACAAAAATGCAGGTAACCACAAAAAATGTTGTTTTTTTCTTTCCTCCGGTAATAGCATCTTGAAAGGCACAGAGAAAGTGGATTAAGGAATTACACTGCTCCAAAGTGATGGGCTTACCTATATTCAGAGTACCATATACCAACACCTTTTTCCTGGGCCCTCCCTCTCGCCCCACTGATACCCCTTGCCTCCAACCCTGCTGGGCCTAGACTTCCGCACCGCACGCCCAACTTCCTCCAATCACAAAAATCTTCTTCAGTCTCCATTCATAGCTCCACCCCCTACGGCTCCGGAGCATGCCACGCCTCAGGTATCCCAGGCCCTCTTACTTCTCAGATCTGTGGCAAGTAAGTTCTTACTTCTCACTTCTACTGCCACTATGGGAAGAAATAACAATTTTTCTCTCTGGTGAGAAGTATCACACACGGAGCTGCTGAAAACTTGTAGCTACAGTTATTCCATCTGCAGCACAAATGTAATACACCATTGATACAGAGGCAACATGCAAACAGAGCAATAACCCATTCCTTTGTGTTATCTGACCTTACTACTCTGCTGTATGAATTTCCCTCTTATAGGAACCTTTCCCCAACATACTGTTTCGAGAACTAGTCCTTTTCATTGGCAAACCTAAAGTGTCCATTTTGTAACTGGCTGCACCTTGCAACTTCTTTATTCCTTCAGTTTGTTCAGTGTTCTTACTCCTTTTACTTTCCCACCCCACCTTTTCATGAGGGGTGGCACATTTCTCACAAGTGCTTTAAAAAGAAACTTATACTCTCTAAGCTGGTCATCATGTGCTAGAACTCATCCCATCAACACCAGAATCAAACTGATAGTCAGATGTAATTTAGTCTGGTTAGAATGCAGCTGCACTCCTTGATTGTGGTATAATTTCATATAAAGCATGATTTGCTATTGTGGCCTTTGCCTAGGTAGAGCAAAATAGTTAATCCAATACTCACTCTGTCCTTTCCTTTTTAGTTAAGCATAAAGCTGGTTGAAAATTACCAATTGAATCATTTAACAGAAAATAGGGAGAATGTTTGTAAACATCATTTCATAGAAATTTCCCAGACTTGATCAACCTAGTTACATTAGGCGTTAAATCTACATGTCACTTTATAAAACAAAAAAAAAAAAAAAGTCATGCAGTGACAGACTTGAAAATAATGTCAGACTCCATGAAAAAGAAATACAAAATAGTAGCCGAGGAGATTATGTTATAAAATTAATTTAGTTATAAAAAAACCTTTCTACTACTGAATATTTCTTACCCAACAAACTGGTACTTTTGTCCAGATTCCATTGTAACAGTATGATTTCCTGGTCTCCTTCCATATGTAATAATGCTGGCATCTGTATCTACCGAAGATCCAAATGCGTACTCTTTTAGGAGATAAAGTAGTTATGTCTCCTTTCTCAATAGGTGGCGCCACACTTTTCCCAGTTCCTAAATGAAAATACTGTTGGTGTATGATTTTTTGTACAGAATACAAATGTTTTGGCTTGCTATTCTAGTAAGCCTGCTGATGGCAAAAGTATTCATTGGTCACAATGCTCTGAATGTTTTGTCTTTTCAGCTTAAACCAGCTCTCACTGAAAAATCATATTTAGCACTGGGGGCAAGATTATACCTGTATATTCATTAAGCAAGATCCTAAATGTTACCTAAACACATTTATATAACATCTATGGTCATAAGTTCCTTATTTTGGAAATTATGGAAAAGCTGGCATTGAATTGTCAATAAATAAAACATAATCGTGCACTCTAATCTTCACTCCACATATATCACATGACGGGCTAAGTTTGCTGATTAATGGATCAGATATACCAGAACAATCCTTCCTGCCTTGTAGTTACTCTAGCGCCCAGCTTTACAAAAATGCATGTACCACAAAAATGTTTTTTACTCCTTATTTGTGGCCTTGAGCAGACATGAGCAAGTGATTAAGGAATTCACTGCTTCCAAGTGCAGGTCTATTCAGCTAGCAAGTAGTTGCCCAGATCACTTAGGATGAGCTTGCGCTAATAATCCCATCTGAGGCTTCTATGGGGCCTTTGGGTGCATCACATCTTTACATATGGAACTTGGTGAAACATCAGGATTCACAGAAGGTTAAACATTTGCATCAGCTAATTTTCCGATAGTAAACAATGTAGTTGTTATAGTCGAACCCTGCTTGCCTGATACTGAACCAGTGTAGGATAGGACACCATGCCTGGCCTCTGGCAGGTACCTAAGATCTTCAGGCTCTGGGATATTAAATCCCTGTCTATTTCCAAGTATGGCAAAACCCTGCCACCCTTCAAATGAAAGATTGCCAGGAAAGTCCAGGTTGACCTCCAAGAGGTAATCCCGCGTGGTATAAGAACACCAAAGTGCATTTCATGGGTTCAGAGCTGACTGTGAATTACTGTGAAACCTCCCCATTCTGTCTATTAGATAAAGCTTTTGTCTCTGTAAAGGAAACATGAAATGTTTTTGAAAGAATGTCTTGCTGACCATGTTACCTTTGTCAGTGTTTTCCTCGACCAGCTTGTGGGGCCAAGTTTTTAAAGCTATTTGCTTAATTAAAGTAGAAACATGAATAGGGTGATGATTTTCTCAGGAAGTCCGGAAACCAAGTCAAAAAACTGAAGGGAAGATTGATTTGCTTAACTCTGCCGGAACCAATATAACCATACACGTACGCTCCCCTCCATCATGCTCAAACATATTTAAGAAAAGAACAAGGCTATAGAACAAGTACATTACCAGATATCAAAGTTGGTAAATCCATTGGCCACGCCACACTGATGACGTAGGGGATTTTAAGGTCAGCAATGTCACCACAAAGAAATCATTGTTTGTCACTTGAATCAATACTGTACGTCTGCGGCCATAGACAGAAGCAATTTTTTTGTTTCTAATTGTTGCCTATGTGAAATACATGGAGCTTTAAATAAAAAAGAGCAACACACAAAAAAATAAAGTTTAAATATCCCCACATTAACAGTTCTGCAGATTCACATCAATTCTAGAGTCACTTTCACCTTTTGTTACCACAGAGAGAATGAATGACACTTAAAGAAAAATCAATATAGCGAATGATTGTTTTAGTAGATCATGGAACCCTAAATCAGAAACTCCTAGTTCAAGTCTCACCTACCATTAATTGCTGTGTGTTGCAATTCCTAATTTCAGTGCTTCAAGTTTCTCCCTCTCTGAATGGGGCAGTAACTTCCTGTTGTTGAAGAAATGGTAAAGGTATTCCTAAATAATGATTGTAAGCAAAAGCCAAGAGAATACTGTTATCTACGCTGTCGCCTAGCACATAATCGCCATGTTGCTACTATCACATACGAAGCGTACGAAGTCAGCTCATACCTAAATAGATAGTTCGTATGATCCCATCAGAGTCTCATTTGGACCTGATCCTTTATACCAGGAAGTCGAATTTTGCCAGTGCATTGTAGGGAGGCAGAGCAAAATAATGAGTTCTGGAAACATTAAGTTGCCACCCATAGAATAGTATCCATCATTAAATAATACTATGAGACAAGAGAGGAGTGTTATGTGTTAGGATATAGATATTCAAGCCTGTCTGCAAAGGCCTATACTTTAAGAATTTAGGTGTATTCTTATGACTTAGCTAGTTATAGAGGTATAAAAGAAAGCATCAAAATCGTTGTCTATCTGTGTAAGGGTCTTCTCTCACTGTGACAGTCTAAGCCCCTGTTTAGTCATATTGAAATAAGGCAATCTGGGGCTGTTAGGGAGGTGATTTGATCTGTCACCTCCAGAGAAAGGAAAGAGCCTAAAACATGTAAAAGGAAATTTAGTTTGATAGTTTTCTGTCTGGTAAGAACTCACTTGTCAATAGACACAGCTGGAGAACACTTATGTCTGTAGAGTTGTAAAACCCTTATGTCTGTATAGATGTAGTTGTGAAATCCTCACTTCTGTATTGTTTTGTACGTTTATTTGCATGGTCTCTGTCTGGTTCTGTGATTGTTTCTGTCTGCTGTATAATTAATTTTGCTGGGTGTAAACTAACTAAGGTGAGGGAATATAATTGGTTAGCTAATCATGTTACAGTATGTTAGGACTGGTTAGGTAACTTTTAGTAGAATAATTGGTTAAGGTATAGCTAAGAATATTAATATATAACAATGGTCTCCAACCTTTTTGTGACCAGTAGCACATTCATGTTTTCAGAAGAGTGTGGTGGGTGCCAGCAATTTTTCATGGCTTATTTTGTATTTGTACTTTAAATAATACAAAAAACATATTTAATATTACATAATATATAAATCCAGAGAGAAGAGAGAAGCCGCGAGGACAGAGAACACTGGCGCCCGCAGCCCCAGAGTACTCTGTCCCCGGCAGGTGCGGGGGCCCGGATTCTCTCCCTTGCTGGGCACTAGGCGGGTCAGGTGCCTGCCGGGGACGGAGAACACTGGCACCCACAGCCTGCAGCCCTGAGCTCTCTGTCCCTGGCAGACACGGGGATGCAGCTTCTCTCCACTGTGGGGCACCAGGCAGGCCCCGCGCCTGCCGGGAACAGAAAACACTGCGCCTGCAGCCTGAGTTCTCCGTCCCCGGCAGGGGCAGGGCCGCGGCTTCTCTCTCCTGCTGGGCACCAGGCGGGCACACATAAATGCCCCAGAGGGCACCACGTTGGAGACCACCCCTATATAAATTAGGGGCAAACAGGAAGTAAGTTGGGATTTAAAAATAAGGAAAAGGAACTTGGATTTAAGCTTGCTTGGAAGTTCACCTCAATAAACGTCGAATTGTTTGCACCTTCGGACTTAGGGTATTCTTGCTCTCTGTTCATGTGAGAAGGACCGGAGTAGTATGAGAGTGAAGGAATAAGCTCTCTAACATTATGCCCCACCTACTTTAGTCCAACGAATTAAGAACCAAAACATTATCCTACCGAAGCAGTTTGGTGGAGGTGTCCATTTTTCTCCATTGCATGTTATCCTTTCAGATCCTGTCAGAGTATATCCTGGGTAGCACCTGTACTGAACAACATCACGTGAACAACATCACCTCTCCCGATATTCTGTTTTCTACTCACTGACATATTCTGCCAATCGATGTCAGGTGGATGTGGAACACTCTTGAACTGTAACACACACAATGTTACTTATTACTGATGCGGGTCGAGGGAACAGAATTGAGGAAGCAACCTGTTAATCAATTTTAGTGTTAAGTTCTTTGTGGGTAAAAATTGTCTCTTTGTTAGTGCTGTAGAAACACAATGAGGCCCTGATCTTGACTGGGTCTTGTGGCTAGAAAAAAACATAATAATATTAATGGGGATATTTCCTTCATCAAAGGATTAAAATAAAAGACTGATGTGTGAGAGCTTCTGAATGTTCGATGGGTAACTTGAGAGGACACTGTCCTCGCATTTCCTGTGTTAGAACATCTTTCACTGATGATCTCAGGAAAATAGTTATATTGTTTCTGTTTGCATTATGTCTTGACCTTAAGTTGTACATCATTAAGTGTGAGAATGTTAGGGGATCTAATACAATTTCCAGGAATGCGTATCTATTTACACACCGATACAACTTATCTTTGACATTTCTTATAGGGTCAAGTTCCTTAAGCTTTGCACATCACCACACTTTCTCATATTTCTAAGGCCCAGATCGGCACCATACAGTCAGTGAGAGCTTTGACACTGACTTCAGTGAGTACAGGATCAGGCTCTGAATGAAGAGCAGGGTATATTTTAAGGTAGGAGAATGCCTTCTGCCTCTAGTTTGGGATAATTGCTTAGAGAGAAGTCCTTCAGCACTTGCGTTGATCCAGAACCCATTCTAACCCTTTCTGGGAGAGGCAGATAGCATTCCGTAATTTCCGATAATTGAAAGGAACCAATGATTATTACTGCTAAAATATTGGAATTTTCCTTAGAGTTGCTATTCCAGCTTTTTGCCAGCGTCAGTTTATCGAAAGACACGTGTTAATTGTCTATTCATAATATTAATGCTGTGAGAAAAAGGTGTCAAGTGTGTGATGGCGGCTTGTCATACGTGAAGAAGTGACTTTGCAAAGCATCGATCAGCAGAGACACAAATCATGGAAAAAGACACCCGAAGAACAGCACAAGCAGACAACTGATATTGTATTTTGGGAAGACAATGAAGATATCTTTCAGGTGTGCTATAAAACGAACTTACTATTATAAGATATTCTTGCTGTGAATTGTGTGTTTCTGGCACTTTTTTTTTTTAGGATTCGAGCTCTGGTTCTCCTTTTTTTAGGTACTGATGAGAAATTTTTATCTGTTTGTATTACCAACTGGAGAGTTTGGTATCTGTTTTAGAACATATTACATTCCACATTATTTATACAACTGCTTGACTGATTATTAAAACACTTGATAGTTTTTCATACACAATGTGTTGGGGGGAAAGAACTTAGCAGAGTTAATCTTAAATGGAAAGCTTTCTTACCAATACATATAGGTATTGGAGACCAGCCTTCAGAGGTACAGGTAGTTTCATTAATTCCATTTTTCAATTTATATCCTGTTACATCGAAGGTTGTTTTTTCCTCCATGTCACTATTTTCCCATTTTCTATCCTTCCACATTGTATTGCTGAACAAAACCAGACAACATAGTCAAAAGACTATTGCAGATATATACAGGATACACTTAGAATATTGTACACAACATATTGTACTACCATAATAGTTAGCCCTGCAATCATTAGTAGAGGCGGTCGATTTAGAAAAATAAATGTTTGACATCTGATTTTTCAAAAAGCACAAAAATTTTTGGAAAAACTTGTGATTTTGACAAGTTAATGAAATTTTTTGAAGTGTCACTAATTTTTTTTTTTTTTTTTGAAAACTTTCAAGCATATTTTTGTAAGAGGGTTAAACTTTTTGAAGCACTTGGCCTTCTACAGTGACTTAACTACTCAGGACCAGAATCCATTGGCTCTTCAGTGGTTGTTAGGATCTGAGGTGTCGAAGTCACTTTGAATTGGGACTTAGGCTTTAATACTTGGGTGTTTCTGAAAACATTACCCCAGTACTCTAGATTATTAAGTCACTGGACAGAAATCAAAGTTAATATATAGAGTTCATATTGAAACTATGGAACATGAGCTGACAAAATTCTGTTGACTCTTAAATACACCTATTGTCAGGGTCCTCGATTAAACTGGTTGCGCTCTTAACTGAGTACTGACCATGGTTGCAATTTAGTATAAACTGGATGTTATCTGTGTCTTGTTAACTTTTGGCTTTGACTAAGGTGAAGCAAAGTGAAACTCTCATTAATGAGCAATTCTCTTTACAGGGACAGAGATAATGTAACTTACCAAGTACATTAAATTTAGAGTTTGTTGTGCTTCTACCCGTTTCTACAGTTTCCGCCCCGATTCTGAGTGGGGCTATTGCAATACAAATAATAAACAATAATACTGATAAAGTGAAGAGACGGAGCTCTCTTCTCTAGAATTGTTGCTTGATTTATTCAAGTTTTTTTGTCCGATTAGGATTGAATGTGTTCAGTAATGCTAGATGAGGTAATGCTGCACATTACCTGTAGTACTTAAAGTTAAATACAATGACAATAGCATTCTAAAATATGTTGTTTTTTCATTTAAAATCTATGGTTGAGATTTTTCAAATCTAGATAGGTTTTAGCCGTATAAACGTCCCATAAATTAATGGGAATGATGTGGCTAAATCCCCTCACTGGCTTTGAAAATTTCATTCAGTATTTTGTTTTGTTTAATCCATTCTACAATATCTTGCTATCAACCTAATCACCAAAATGTAGGTGCTATATTAGTTTTATTTTTATAATAACACTGTTTTGTCTAATTTTGTACATTTTTGGTCAATTTTTGTGTAGTCCTAATTTTTCTTTTAGATTGTGTTTGTGATGTTATTAGTGTACACGTATATTGCATTATCCCTAAAAGGCATCAAAACCGGTTAAGAGACCTGTATGGAATAACAATGTAAATGTAATGTAAAGTCACACAAAATGAAGTGTAATGATATTCGAAGAATCACATATGTACTGAGTGCATATAATTTTCTGCTATCATTACTGTATCAGTTTTGGTCACTCTGTAATAGGTATTGTGACAATTTGGAGAAGTGGGCTGGATAATTTATGAGTTTTGGCTGATGTTATGAAGTTATGATATTGCTGTATCAGGGAACGCTTGCGTATGGATATGGAATCCACCATTTGCTGATAAGGCTGTAAGCGAGGGGTGGGCAAACTTTTTGGCCCAAGGGCCACATTTGAGTGGGGAAATTGCATGCAGGGACATGAATGTAGGACTAGGGCAGGCAGTTGGGGTGTGGGAGGAGGTGCGGTGTGCAGGCAGGGGTTCAGGGAAAGGGATTGGAGCAGAGACGGGGTGCGGGATGCATGAGGGGTCTCAGGGAAGGGGTTGGGATGCAGGAGGGGGTGGGGCGTGCAGGAGGGGGCTCAGGATAGGGGTGCAGGGAGGAGTGTGGGAGGGGACTCAGAGAGAGATCAGATGTAATTTATGTGTTTTGTTTTTAACAACTGTTTAATTTCAGTTACCAAGATCTCATGCCCCTACAATTAAGTATGTTAGAGTGTATAATAAATGTGCTCTGAGACCTCGCAGTCGTCCTCCAGTAAATCAGGAATCCATATCCTGGTATTTCTAAGGTAAAAAAAAAAAAAGGCAATTAAAAAACTTGTAAACAAGAACAGTCCTTTCAGACTTCTTTGTACTTATAAGAAACAAGAGAGGGCTTAAGCTAATTTTAAAAAATTGCAGGTCACCTTTAAAAAACATGCTTCTTGTTCTCTCAATCATTCACTGGTATTTTCTAAACCTGCTTAGCTTCCAACAGTGATCTCCCATATTGCTCAGGAGGAGAAGATGGCCACTCTGAAATGGACCTCCACCTCAATTTTATCAAATCTTACACACTTCTGTGCTTGAGGCAGAGTATACTTCACCAGAATTATAAAACCCACTCATTATGCCACCGCCCATCCACTACAGGCTGCATATGCTACGTAACACCATCTGCAAACAAGCAAGCAAGCAAGCAACAAACCTTATATGAGAGAATGTATCAAGCAGATATCCTAATGGTCAGAGTATCCTAGCTGGCATGAATTCACATTTCCTACACCTTCCCAATCAGAAGCACAAATATACCCAAAATTGTCTTGTCATACGATTGTGACAGACGCAGACCAGTGAGGTACAGGAGTCTGGTAGAGGGCAATATACTGGTCACTGATGAGTAGTTTTCTGTTCCCTGAGTGACCAGAGCAGGGGCTGCACTAGAGTAATCAGGAACCTGCTAGAACCAATTAAGACAGACAGGCTGATTAGATCACCACAGCCAATCAAGGCAGGCTAATCAGGGCACCTGGTTTAAAAAGGAGCTCACTCCATAGTCAGGCGTGGAGAAGCCAGAGGAGAGAAAGTGCACGTGAGGAGCTGCGAGCAAGAAGCACAAGTTGCTGAGAGCGAGAGGGTGTGCTGCTGGAGGACTAAGGAGTATAAGCATTATCAGACACCAGGAGGAAGGTCCTGTGGTGAGGGTAAAGAAGGTGTTGGAGGAGGCATGAGGAAGTAGCCCAGGGATTGTGCTATCATGCAACTGTTACAAGAGGCAGGGCCGGCTCCAGGCCAAGCAGCGCCAAGCGCGTGCTTGGGGCGGCACGCTGCGGGGGGCGCTCTATCAGTTGCTAGAGGGCGGCAGGTGGCTCTGGTGGACCTGCCACAGGCATTTCTGTGGACGGTCCGCTGCTCCTGCGGCTTCGGTGGACCTTCCGCAGACATGCCTGCGGCAGCTCCACCAGAGCTGCGAGACCATCGGACCCTCCGTAGAAACACCTGCGGCAGGTCCACCGGAGCCGCGGGACCAGCTGACCATCCGCAGAAACGCCTGCAGGAGGTCCACCAGAGCCGGGGGACCAGGAGCGGCAGAGCACCCCCGCAGCATGCCACGTGGCTTGGGCGGCGAAATTGCTAGAACCGGCCCTGACAAGAGGCACATATAGACAGCTGCAATCCACAGGCCCTGGACTGGACCCCGGAGTAGAGGGCGGGCCCGGGTTCCCCCCAAACTTCCCAAGTCCTGATCAGAGACAGGAGGAGCTGATCCAGACTGTGGGGAAGATCAGTGAGGTGAGCAAATCTGCCAATAAGCGCAGGACCCACCAAGGTAGAGGAGGAAATTTTGTCACGCTATATTGTGGTACCTACCCCAAGCTCAGCCCCTGAGCCACTCTCCCATTGACTCCTGTACTCCAGCGCCATGAGAGGTGCAGGCAGAGTTGACAGGGAGCGGCAGCAGTCGACTCATCGTGGCGAAGACACCACAGTAAATTAATCTAAGTCTACTTCATGTAACTGAAGTTGCGTAACTTAGATCGATCCCCGCCTCAGTGTAGACCAGGGCTAAGAGTAGAGCTTTAAGAGAGTGAAAATAACCAGAGGACACATCTTGTAGACATTACTAAAGCTGTGTTGTCACTCTCATGACATTTTATGTTCTTAAAGCCCAGCTCAAATGATAGATGAGAATCTCAACTTTCAGACCCAGAGCCGAATGTCCCTGGAGTTTGGATCTGAGGTTTAGGCTTGGTTAATCTCTACCAGAAACACATGGTTACAGGATGTACAGCAAATTCACAATCATGTAAACTGCTTGGATAAATCACAAACTCAGTCATTAGAAAGCTGTCACCTCTTTTATTCAGGTCCTACTATTGTTTCCTACACGAGATATAGATATAGATGTATTATGATTACTGTTCATTAATATAATCATCTGTTTATGACCAATACAATATGGAAAGGAGGAAAGACTGGAATATGATATAGGTATGAGGACAACTCCAAATACACTGCAGTCAATTAAATGATTTTCTCTCTCTCTTGTATTTCCTTCATTAACATTTCTCACTTTACAAAGCAATGGCTTGATCTCATCTAAAAAAAGGTTACTATCAGCTTTTTTTTTTACATTTTTTTTTCATAATATGTATATAATATATACTTCTCCCCAAAAATGGATTTTTCTTTTGAAAACTGAATTTTTTGGCTGAAAACCTGTTTTTGACAAAGTTGAAATTTTCCTGTAGAACCACACCCGTTGTTCACTACTTTCCAGCCAACTCCATATTTGAAGTGCCGTAATCTTTATTGATAAGCTATGCTTTCCTTTATAAATCTAGTGCTCTGAAAAGTGGTGCTGCAATACTGGACAGTTCTTATTAAGGAGAACACTTACAGAAAAGTCTCAGCAACAATTGCAGAAAGCTAAGATTTTGGGGAGGATAGGATAACAGAGGGAAGACCACGGGAACTTCTATAAAGTATTTTTAAACACCTTTATTGTAATACATGTAATGGGTTTGGGGCAAAAATTCTAATTTCTTCAGATTTTCCCCAAATCTTAAGTGTTAGGTTCAAACCTCGGCTACATGATCTCCATGCACAGTTCAGGCGACAGTCCAATGCTCAAATGTTATGAGAAATCTTGCATAGAAAGTATATGGTCTACGCATGATATTAAGGACAGTTTTACTGAACTGAAATTGCTCTGAATTACCAAAAGAAGATCAACAGACCAAATAAAGGTTTTTGCATGACTTTTATTTAAGGTTCATAAACCAAGAAAATATCCACTGTAAATACATGTTTAAGTTTTAAGTGGACTACAAGGTCAAATACTTTGTCTTTAAAAATAGTTTAGTAACATTTTATTGGGTTTCTAAATAAAATTTGGCTTCTTTCACAGCCCTTGAAGCATCAATGCTGTTGACGTCTTATCTATAAAAGCAAACATAGTTGCTGTTATTCTTTACAATATGAAGTTCACAGATCTTTGAACACGGTTCTGTAGAAGGTGAAGAGAATAGTATCAACAATGGCAAAGCAAAGGTCCATCAAAATGACATCTGACATGAAAGTCAGTTCTTGTATATCTAACTTTATATAAAATGATGCTACATAACACTTGGTTTTGTTTATTCTTTATCTAGTATTCTATTAGGAATGGTTTTCCCACCAATCCTATGTGATCGTTTTATTTCCATTCTAACTGAGGCAGTTAAATATAATGCTCCATAGTGCAGGAAGAATGTGGCAGGGAGAGAAACAGTAATTTGAGAACCATCACTGAAATAATCCTAATATGGAGTACCTATAACCAGCAGTATAACTCAACTCAGATGCCACATACAGTTTTCATGAAAGTTCTGCTTGACCTGACCACTTGTCTAGTGTTACAACAACGTGGTGCTTAAGAACATAAGAACATAACATAAGAAAAGACGGTTACTCACCTTTGTAACTGTTGTTCTTCGAGATGTGTTGCTTATATTCATTCCAGTTAGGTGTGTGCACACCACGTGCACGTTCGTCGGAAGACTTTTTACCCTAGCAACACTCGGTGGGTCGGCTGGGTGCCCCCTGGAGTGGCGCCGCTATGGTACTGGATATATACCCCCGCTGACCCAGCCACCCCTCAGTTCCTTCTTGCCGGCTACTCCGACAGCGGGGAAGGAGGGTGGGTTTGGAATGGATATGAGCAACACATCTCGAAGAACAACGGTTACAAAGGTGAGTAACCATCTTTTCTTCTTTGAGTGATTGCTCATATCCATTCCAGTTAGGTGATTCCCACGCCTTACCTAGGCGGTGGGGTCGGAGCGAGATGTGGCAGAAAGCAAAACTGCTGAGCCAAAGGCTGCATCATCTCTAGACTGTTGAACCAGAGCATAATGCGAAGCAAGGTGTGGACCAAGGACCAGGTAGCTGCACGATGTATTTCCTGGATTGGTACATGAGCCAGGAAGGCAGCCAATGAAGCCTGAGCCCTGGTAGAATGTGCGGTGAGATGGCCCGAGGGAACACGAGCCAAGTCATAGCAAGTGTGGATGCACACCGTCACCTAAGAGGAGATTCTCTGGGAGGAGACAGGTAGGCCCTTCATTCGGTCAGCCACTGCAACAAAGAGTTGGGGCCATTTACGAAAGGGCTTCGTCCGTTCAATATAAAATGCGAGCGCCCTACGGGCATCTAGGGAGTGCAACTGTTGTTCCCGTCGAGATGAGTGTGGCTTCGGAAAGAAGACGTTCTGATTGATGATCATATCGGTCCCTTCTGACCTATGAGTCTATGATTGGTATGGAAGGCTGATACCACTTTAGGGAGGAAAGCTGGGTGTGGTCGCAAACTGCACCTTGTCCTTGTGAAAGACAGTATACGGTGGGTCCAATGTGAGTGCTCGAAGCTCGGAGACTCGCCTGGCCGATATAATGGCTACGAGGAAAACTGTCTTCCAGGACAGGTATAGCAGCGAGCAAGTTGCCAACGGCTCAAACGGTGGAGACATAAGTCTGTTTAAGACTAGGTTGAGGTCCCAGGTAGGGGCAGGGTGGCATACTTGGGGGTACAGGCATTCCAGGCCTTTGAGAAATCTAGTACTATAGGATGCAAGAACACGGAGCGACCACTTTTCCCTGGGTGGAAGGTAGAGATGGCCGCCAAGTGCACCCTCTATGAAGATACTGCCAGGCCCTGCTGCTTAAGAGACCAGAGGAAGTCCAAGATGGTAGGGATCATGACCTCAGTGGGAGTAACATTCTGCGTTCCGCACCAGCAGGAGAAACGCTTCCACTTGGCCAGATACGTTGACAGAGTGGAAGGCTTCCTGCTACCCAGGAGTACTTGTTGTACCAAAGCAGAGCAACGCAACTCTGACTGGTTTAGCCACGCAGCAGCCACGCCATGAGGTGAAGGGCCTGCAGGTCTGGGTGGCGAAGACTGCTGTGGTCCTGCATTACGAGGTCTGGGTGGAGTGGCAGGGTAATTGGGTTGGCTATCGACAGGTCTAGCAGCGTGGTATATCGGTATTGCCTGGCCCACGCTGGAGGGATCATGATTAGGTGCGCTATGTCCCTGTGGAGTTTTAGCAGGACCTTGTGAACCAGCGGGAACGGTGTGAAGGCATAGAACAGCTGGTTCTTCCACGACATTAGGAATGCGTCCGAGATCGACCCCGGTGAAAGACCATGGAAGGAGCAGAACATCTGGCATTTCCTGTTCGCGCAGGAGGCAAACAGGTCTATGTGGGGAAATCCCCACTTCTGGAAGACGGAATGAATAACATCCAGGCGTATCGACCACTCATGGCACAGGAAGGACCTGCTCAGTTGATCTGCTAGAGTGTTCCAAACCCCTGGGAGTAAGGACGCTACCAGGTCTATCGAGTGGGCTATGCAGAAGTCCCAGAGTCGGATAGTCCTGACAAAGGTGGGAAGATCGAGTCCCTCCCTGTTTGTTTATGTAATACAAGGCCATTGTGTTGTTTGTAAACACTGAGACACAACGGCCTTGTAGATGTTGCTGGAATGCCTGGCATGCCAGACGAACTGCTTTCAGCTCTCGGACATTTATGTGTAGCGCTAGTTCCTGAGATGACCAGAGGCCTTGTGTACGAAGACGTCTGAGGTGAGGACCCCAGCCGAGAGATGACGCGTCTGTCGTCAGGGTCATTAAAGGTTGGGGTGGATGGAACGGCAGCCCTGCACATACCAGGAAGGGAGTTAGTCACCAGTCTAGGGAGCCTAGAATGCTCGGGGGAATGGTGACTATCATGTCTATTGGGTCCCTGCCCGGGCGGTATACCGAGTTGAGCCAAGTTTGGAGAGGATGGAGGCGGAGTCTGGCATATTTGGTCACGAATGTGCAGGCAGCCATATGACCTAGGACCGAGACAAGTGCGAGCCAAGGTCGTCGGGAAATTCTGCAGACCTCGGATGATTGTTGCCATTGCCTGAAACCGCGGCTGTGGTAAGGAGGCCTTGGCTAGATTGGAGTCCAGGGTAGCTCCTGTGAAGTCTAACCTCTGCGTGGGAACCAGAATAGATTTCTCCATATTGATCATCAGGCCTAGACATGTGAATAGGTCCCTGACGATGCCCACATGCTGGGTTACTTGCGTCTCGGAGGTTCCTCGGATTAGCCAATCATCCAGATACGGGAATATGTGTATCCGACGTCGGCGGAGATATGCGGCGACTACGGCCATACTCTTTGTAAATACCCTTGGGGCCGTAGAAAGGCCAAAGGGCAGGACCATAAACTGGAAGTGCTGACGGTCAGCTACGAAGTGAAGGTACCTCCTGTACGGAGCAAAGATGGCGATGTGAAAGTACGCATCCTTCATATCGAGGGCAGTATACCAGTCTCCAGGATCCAAGGATGGGATAATGGTCCCCAAGGATACCAGATGGAACTTCAACTTTATCATAAACTTGTTGAGTCCTTGTAGGTCTAGGATAGGTCTGAGACCTCCCTTTGACTTGGGGATTAGGAAATAACGGGAGTAAAACCCCTTGCCCTTTTCATCCTTTGGTACCTCCTCTATCGCTCCCATGGTGAGGAGCGTCCGCACCTCTTGCAAGAGGAATTGCTCGTGAGAGGGGTCCCTGAAGAGAGACGGGGTTGGAGGGTGGGATGGTGGGGATGAAACAAATTGGAGGTGGTATCCATATTTCACAGTGCGGAGGACCCAGAGATCTGAGGTTAACTGGGACCACGCCAGGAGGAAGTAGGAGAGACGGTTGGAGAAGGGAAGGAAAAGAATCCTGGCCTGTAACTGGTACGCCGTCCTCGGGTGCACCTTCAAAAGTTGGACTTTGGTCCCGCTGGTGGTTTCAAGGGACCTTGGTTTTGGCCCCCTTGGGGTCCTGACTGGCGTCTACGCCCACCTCATCCGCGCCACCTGCCCAAGTCTTGTCTGTGTCTAGGCACAAAGTAAGGGTGGGCAGGCTGGGGACGGAAAGGCCTGCATTGAGTCACTGGCGTATGCATACCTAGAGAATGCATTATGACCCTATTGTCCTTCAGACTTTGCAGTCTAGGGTCAGTCTTTTCCGAAAAAAGACCTTTGCCGTCAAACGGCAAGTCCTGGATGGTATACTGCAGCTCCAGTGGGAGGTTGGAAACCTGCAGCCATGAGATGCGTCTCATGGCAACGCCCGAGGCCAGAGTCCTGACTGCTGAATCAGCTGCATCTAGCGAGGCCTGGAGGGAAGTTCTGGCCACCTTTTTCCCTTCCTCCAAGAAAGCAGCGAACTCTTGGTGGGAGTCTTGAGGGAGTAGCTCCATAAACCTACCCACCTCCGCCCAGGTGTTGTAATTATAGCGGCTAAGCAGGTCTTGTTGATTTGCCACCTGGAGCTGTAGGGCGCCTGCCGAATACACTTTTCAGCCGAGCAGGTCCATTCGCCTAGCCTCTTTCGACTTTGGGGCTGGCACCTGTTGGCCATGGCGCTCCCTCTCATGCACGGACTGAGCTACTAGTGAGCAGGGAGGAGGATGGACATACAAATACTCGTACCCCCTAGAGGGTGCCATGTATTTACGCTCGACTCCCCTGGCCGCAGGAGGGATAGAGGCTGGGGATTGCCATATAGTGTTGGCATTGGCTTGGATGGTCCGGATAAATGGTAGAGCCACTCTGGTGGGGGTATCCGCCAACAGAATGCTCACTACCGGGTCCTCTACCTCTGGAATCTCCTCCACCTGGAGGTTCATATTAAGTGCTACCCTCCTGAGGAGGTCCTAATGAGCTCTCAGGTCGATTGGAGGAGGGCCCGAGGAGGATGTTCCTGCCACCGCCTCATCCGGAGAAGAGGAAGAGGAAATGCTGGGGACGAGCGGGTCCTGTGTGGCCTCTTGCTCTAGGGCAACCTCCTGCTCCATTGGGACCTGGGAGACCGGTGGGTGGATTGGTGCTTCCTCTGTACCAGCCAGAAAGGGACAGCTAGCTGTGGCCTCTGGCACTCGATGCTCTGATGGGGCAAAGCGAGATGGAGCTACTGGAGCACCCTGGGCCTGGTAGTACACCCAAGGTGTCCAGAATGACCACTGATGTGGGCCTTGGTCCTGGGTCTGGGCCTCCTGAAAGACTCCGGTGGGCACATCCAAATTGTGGTCCGGAGCATAAGAGCTCTCCACGTGGGACGACACTGAGGTGTGTCTGGATGGCCATGGAGAAGCGGAGAAGCCCTGGGCAGGGTTTTCTATTCCTGGAAGACCTTGCTCTACTCGGCACCGGAGACCGGTACCGGGAGGCATACCGGTACCAGGAATGTGATCGGGACCTGCGACCGGAGCAGTGCCAGGAGGTCGACCGAGATCTCGAGGCTCGATGTCAGGAGTGGCTACGGGAGTCACAGTGCCTGGAGCGGTGCCGGGAGCCGGAATGGTGCCGAGAGTAGCGTGCCGGCGAACGGGATGCCAACTGGTGCCGCGAGTACAACCGGTACCGAGGAGTACAACGGTGCCGGGACTGTGAGCAGCGTCGGGAGCGGGAGCGCCGTCTGGACCTAGAACATCTGTGGGACCGCGATCTTGAGCAGTGCTGGTCAGCCGTGCCGACAGAAAGTGGTCTTATCAAGGTCGGCTTGCCTATAGACTGTATTTCCCGCGCCGGTGGTGCTGGGAGGGGAGGCAGTGTTGACTCTGTCATGGCAATCAGATCCCTCGCCATTGAGAATGTCTCTGGCGTGGATGGTATAGTGATCTCTACCGCGGCACGGGCCAGGGAGCTAACAGGCACCAGATTCAATGGCCCTTGTGGGACTGGAATCGACGATGCCGACGTTGTCGGTGCCGCGGCGGGTGTTGGCGCCAGGCAATCCAACTGAGATGAGCTCTCTGGCTGCAGTGCAGGTGGTACAGAAGCAGCAGGAGTCTTCGTCTTTCTCAGCCTGGGGGAGAGGGAGCGGCATGGAGCCAACTTCAGTGCCGGTGACGGCCGGTACCGAGATGCCTTGGTAGTACCGGTGCTGTTCGGCGCCGAGGAGGCACTTCTGCCCGCCGATTGACCAGCGCTCGGTGCTGAGGGCAGAGAGGTGAGAGCCGCCTCCATGAGGAGCTGTTTAAGTCTGAAGTCCCGCTCCTTTTTTGTCCATGGCTTGAAAGCCTTGCAAATGTGGCACTTAGCTGTCAGGTGTGATTCCCCGAGGCACTTCAGACAGGATTCGTGTAGATCTCCTGTCGGCATCGGCTTGCAACAGGCCAAGCATGGTTTGAAACCCGGTGAACTGGGCATGGGCCCTGGCACCAGATGCGGGGAAGGGGCTAATCTCCGAACCCCTCTGAACTATATTACACTAACTATGCTATAAACAGATAAATTAAGTATAACTATATAAAAAGTTTGCTACTATGTACACAATAATGAACGAGAGAACTATGAGTACCTAGGGAAGTGGAGGTCAGCTAAGCCGTGCTCCACTGTTCCAATGACCAACATGGGCAGTAAAAAGGAACTGAGGGGCGGGTGGGTCAGCAGGGGTATATATCCGGTGCCATAGTGGCGCCACTCCAGGGGGCGCCCAGCCGACCCACCGAGAGTTGCTAGGGTAAAAAGTCTTCCGACAAACGTGCACGCAGCGCGCGCACACCTAACTGGAGTGGTTAAGAAGAACTATCCATCTTTCTTGAGTGGTAACAGCTAATTTAGACCCCATCATTTTATGTGTAGATGAGATTATGCTTTCCAATGTGCATTACTTGGCATTTGTCAACACTGAATACTATCTGCCATTTTGTTGCCCAGTTACCCAGTTTTCTGGGACTCTCTCAGATGTGGGAGTCCCAAGTTCAAGTCCCCGTTCTAATTAATTTTTTAATTAGTTAGGCAGACAAAGTGGAACAGTTATAATTGAAGACGTGAGAAAGACATATGTCACAATAACCCATTGCCTAGTAAATAGTGAATTGCCTGGGTGACCTGACTTCATGTCCCCGCTCTGCATCTGGCTTTGGACTTAGGTTTCTACTTATGCGTGTGTGTGCACGTGTGGATAAATCTCTGATAATTTTCATATGACTTTACATTGTGCTTCTTCTTATAACCTTGTAGCGGATCTACTCATGTGTGACCTCTGTTTTCATGAGACTTTGTATCAAAGCCTCACAGAAACCTTGTACTGATGAGCCTTGGTATATGGAAACTTTGTGTTAAGCCTTGGTATAATGTCATAGCCCATAAAGATAGTTAAAGTAGAAGAAACATATATTTTCACTAGAAGTAGAATAAGATCTTCCCCCCACACACATTTGCCCTGTTGAATGAACCAGATGTGAATGAGGAAGGTGGGAAGGCAGCACCTCCAGACAGCTGCAACCCTTGCAGTGGGGATGGAGATCAGACCCAAGGACAATTAAACTTGTCAAGTGGGCTCATTAAAGATGAGCAGACATACTGGTGGCCTCGGGGGTTAGACACAAGCACCTTCTTTTGAAAACACCCTCTTTGCAGCATTGGAACAACACCCAGAAGGAAGCAGGACAAAGGACCAACCAATACAGACACAGATTTTGAATCTGGTACAGATGTGCATAAGAGGAAAGCTGCTATAAATATAAGGTGTCTTGCACAGGACCCCAGGTCTCATCTTGTCAACGTGGGAGCATCGATCCGGGTTGGCAGAAGCCCGACTCTACCCCTCCCCTAGATAACTCACCTGGCCAGTGCAGTTAGGGGGAGCAAATAATTGGTAACAATGACAAGACGGAATGTGCTTGTGTGTGTGTGTGTGAGTGCATGAGTGTAATATATATATTATATGCATATGATACAGTGTTAATTACATGTATTACTCATAAATGTGGCATTTTGCCTTATTCCCCCTGAAAAGATCCTGTGCAGTATGTTAAGTACAACATGTGTGCTGTAGGGTATAATGGTACCACCACCTAGTGCTGTGTATTTTATGAGAAAGGGTTGACCTGACTTAGGTGCTTAACTCCAGGAAAGAGTTTACAACTGTGTATCCTGAGTTGATAAAAGTGCTCAACTGCCACTGAAGGGTAAGGCTTAGGCCACAACCTTGTCCTTGGAATTCCCTACAGTCTTGCTGAGGTACCTTCTTGCTCAACCTACTGGCTTTTCTGAATCCCAGTCTAAGGGTGCATGTGGTGCCCAGCTCCCATGTATGTACCCACACTAACTCAGCCTAACCTGGTACCTAAAAGTAGCCAGTGGTGCTGCAGCACCGGCAATAGCTTGGGTTCGCCATCCAAGTAGGTAGCATGAGCATTGTACTCATGGAAACTAGGCTGAGCTGGTGCCTATGCAGTGCTAGCTTGAGCACAGCTAGGGCAAGTATGTCTGTGCAAGCAGGGAATCACACCTCCAAGCTCAAATATAGATGTACCCTTGGGTCACTGACTCTCCCCCTGCATTGAATAGGGAGCCTGGGTGACTAAATTTGGACTGTGGATTCAGTTTTGCAATAATGTGAAAAACTCCAACATTCACATAATTTTGAGGAAGATAAATGCAGTTTTTTCAGCTTTTATAAGTGTGCTTTTTTGTAAGTGTGCTTATTTGTGTATGCCACAGATCCAGAATTTGATCCATCCCCTCAATATGTGGGATTTGTTTCTCTATGTGGATTTTGATAATGATTCATCTCTGTCACAGCACTCGTCTAATTTCCAGTTTATTACATACAGTGGAAAATAGGAATACACAATTTATTCACACAATGCCAAATGCATGTATCATGTTGATATTCAAATTAGCTGCAGGCTTTCATCTTTGTCTCCATTTTTTTTTTTACAAATCCTAAGATTCCTTCCCTCTTTACTTCAGATGATGTTGTTAATCAAAAACATGAAAAGTCCAAATAATAGACTTGTTAAGAAGAGTGGTAAATTAATCATATAAATCTTAATTATTTGTCCCTTTTAAAATTAAAGATGCTATGAGTTTCAACTTTAACCAGAGAAGTCAATGTTCTCAGTACAACTGTGCTAAATGACAGGATCATTTTTTGGTTGCATGGCCTAAAACATTTGGAAGAATGATCACCCAACAGCTAATAGTGATGGGCAGAACTCAAAAAAGCCTCCATGAATATCCCAAACTTTCTGATGTGGTGATTGGACTAAAAAGCTCTCATGATTAATGTTTCTAATGAGACTTCCTGGAGTTCCTGATTTGAGCCAGAGGCAAATATTGCTGCTTTCTGTTTCAGCAAGCAAGAAGTGTGTAATTCAGAATGTGCTGATATGTACAATTCCCCTTAAAGTTTCTTCTTCCAAATATCATAAAAAGCTGTAGTTTGATCTGAATTTGAACTTATTTGCCCATCTGTTGTTACTATTTTATGATTGTATATTTTAAACCATTGTGATCAATGATAAAAAAGGTATCGAACTGATACATATAATCAATTTAAGCTAAAATACTGACAAAGGACATAATATGTGAATATTACAAATAACTGGTCAATGGATTTTGATCCTCAGATTAGAGTGAAAATTATCTGCTTGATTCTTCTTTTTATTCATCCTGAAGTACCTGTCAGGGAGAGAACAAACACTAGAAAAATCAGTTTAATACAAGTCAGTTTTTTTAAACAAATATTACACACAAATCTCCTATGGACTGCACAGGAACAGAATATTGATTTCAACAGGATGGCATGAAACTCATACTCCATGGTTTTAACCTTTTTTGGAAAGTAAATGGGAACAAACTCCATCAAATATAATTGCAGTTACCCTTGAACTGCGATGGTTCAGTTACTTTTCATATTAAAAACGATTACTTATTTTGAAGTGGAACTTAAAAGTAGCACAGAAAACTATACATTGATTGAATACATACTACTGTTTTTTTTTATAAGTATCCATGGTGTAGTTATTAGCACTTGAAAGCGATAGAGTTTTTGGAACAGGGATCTTGAACCTGTTTCGTTCCATGACTTCTTATCAGCTGCTTCCAGCCAGCCTTTTTCATATCTATGCATGAATTATTTGCTTCTGTTCCCATAATGCTATAAAGGAGGTGTCATTTCTCAGACTAGTTTACAAAAGGTGATGTGGGAATTACAACAATGATGTAGTCATCCTAATATTGGAAGATCAGCAATTATGAGTATTCTTTATCAGAAGACAGGAGAACTAGAATGATGTAAGACAAAATAGATTTTTCCATCAATACAGTTGATAGTATTGTTGTACTGGAGATAGAGTACCTTGCAGTAAGCAGGTCTGATCGATGGGCAGTCACAGACCTCAGTGAAACTGATGGGCATGATACTTATCTTTCATTTAGGCTAAATGAGGAAGCAGTTACATGCCCCTTTGTCTAGTGATAGCTGACACAATGGAAACCACTGCCCATGGACTAGACCATATGCAAGGTGTGGGCAAAGGCTAGAGCAATTCTGATTGAGTGGTTTCTCTAGAGACTGACAATGGGAGGGCTGGGGATTAAATGAGGGAGGGATGGAGAGTGTGTGCGTGCACCTGTGAATGTGTGAGCATGCCAGAAAGCTATGGAGAGACAGCAATAGACATATTGGTAGCATGGCCCTGACAGAAAAGATCTTTTTGGTCAGACTGGTGAATGTAAAGGTAGGCTTGGAATTGTGAGCAGAGAAACTGCCTCCTCTTGCCTGAGCCAACTGTTCAGAGAAACAGGACTTTGTGTCCATTCTTTGTAAATAACAAGGGCTGTCTCATGGAAATACTTGATACTACACCAATTTTTTTCCTCCCAACTTAAAAAATGGTGGAAGACCCTGAATATTGGCTAAAGGCTTAGGCTAAAAAGCATAAAGTCAAAGATGGCCAAAAGGAATTAAAACAGCAGCTAAAACAGGACCTGGAGACTTTGCAAAAGGTATCGAAGCGACAGTGGGAGGTTTACCAGAAAGGACTGAGATGACATGCAGTCTAAGGCCATGTCTACACTAGCAGTTATGTTGGTAAAATTTTGTTGCCCCAAGGTGTGAAAAAATACCCCCTGAGCAATGTAATTTTTGCCATCGTAAGCACACATGTGCACAGAGCGATGTCAATGAGAGATCTCACTGAGTTGGTTTGACTATGTCGACAGGAAAGCTCTCTCTCATCGGTATAAGGAGGTTAGGCGAGCACTGTGACAGCGCACAGCGGTATTGGTACAACTGTGCTGCTGTCAGCTTGTAAGTATAGATATAGCCTAAATCTTTCTTCAGGCAGCAGCTACCAAGTATCTGGGCAGACTGAGAAGCCCAGTTGCAACACTCCCACTCTGGAATATCAAGGCAGATAAATGAGGTGACAAGCAAACTGACTCCCATGGATCAGAAGGTTTCCCAGGAAGAGGAGAGTAGGTAGTTTTGCCTAACATGTAACCTGTTAACAGTGCTTGCTGAAGCAAAGATTTAGGAGTTAAAATAAGTATCAGAGGGTTATCAAAGGACTGCAGACCACAATGGAAGTCAGCTTCCTAGGTGAGGAACTGGGCCAGCCAGAGAAATTGGGTAAGACAAGACACTTGCAAAATGTTTCTACCCTGTCTGTAACCCACAGAAGCCAGATGTCAGAGGGTGATTGTCTCAGCTCAAGTAGTAGTGTGGTCACTTTGCTTGTGAGCTGCATCTCTTTACTCCCATTTGTCCTATCTATTTAGATTGCAAGAAGTCTGGGTCGGGATCCATGCTTTCCCATGAGTTTATATGGTACCCTTCACAATAGTGCTACTCTGCCATGCATTTTTGTATTTTTTAAACCCTAGAATTCCTCAGTAAACATTAAGAAATCCTTAGAAGATTCACCAGTACTGTAGTGTAAATAGAGATTACTTACCTTTTTCCTTACATTTAGGATATACTAATTTCCCCTCCATACACTGTACTCTAAGTGCAGAAGATGTTGGATCCCTCTCATATCCCCTTTTACAGTTAAATGCAATAAAATCTCCACTTTCTGAATACAATTTAGTGGTCTCCCTCCAATACAGCTCAATATTATTTTTCTCCATCTCTTCTAGGGATGCTGTACATGGCTCTGGAAAAAGAAAAATGTAATGTCATTATGTACATGTGGATCTATTTTTGGAAATTTCATTCACTAACTATATTGACACTGACCCTGTCCCCAGATGCTTTACATAGTTAATGAAATATATTTTTCTGTCAAGATTTGAAAAGTAAAGGAGAGATTGCACAGTTGAGAGAACAAAAAGGAACTCTAGAGAAGGAGGCTTTCACAGCAAGCGGTGTGATACTGTGGGAAGGGACAGAGAGGAGACTGGGGTAGATGAACAGAGAGGATGTGACTCCATTTTACTATGTGGCCCGTTTGTGCCACTCAGCTGATGCAAATGGGCCAGAACCTAATCATACCTGGCCAACAGAATACTCTCCATGTGGAAGGATGCTCTTTGCTGGTATAAAGTTAGCAAACTGGGCTCCCCATTGTCATCCCCTACCCCTTTTGTATAGGTGGCATGGCAGAAGAGAAAGGGGACATGTCAGGTTATTCCTGAGATATGAAGTCAAGTGGAGGACAAACAAGATAAGTTCACCATAATTTAAGAACCACACAGCTTTGGAACACTGCACCACAATGTACTCCAGCCATTCCCTCCTCTCACTCTGAGCATACGGAGGTTAGAAAGACACTGGTGTAGAGCAGACTACATTAGTTTTTGCCGTGAAAGCTCCCCCTAGGCAAAAGCAGAATCTGCTGCTGCTCATGACAGCATCTGTCTACTCCTAGCACTAAAGAGCAATGACCAATATTCCTCATGCCATTCCATAAGTCACTGAATTTTAGTTCATAGCATTTACTCCGATTGAAATATTTTCAACTAAAAATATATTTGCATACATCTTTTCACTAACAGTAAACATTGGTTTCATTGTAGTGGTTTTTTACAGGTTTTAATTGAGATATTATTTGGGGAGTACATTCTAAATACTTATAATGGCATGGCTGTTTGCCATTTCCTGATCTTTTTAGAGAAAAATCTGCAGTGATATCCCTAAAAAGGAGAGTTGTCCCCTAACATATTCCTCTCTAAATCAGGAGTAACTCCATTCAGACTGATGGAATTAATGTGGTGTTACACCAGTACAAGTGACATCAGAACTGGCCTCATAATATGAAAAATACATACTCACCATAGTTCTTTTTTACATAATATATTTTTGTACCTACCTAAGCAAACTGGTGGGTCTGTCCAATGGCCAGACTCGCAGCGAACAAACTGAGGTCCCCTCATTACATGTAAACTTTTGCATCTGTATTGCACAACTGAACCTGATTCATACACTTGCTGTACAAAGTCAATGGTGTCTCCATTATCAGTAATAGGTGGGGGCCCACACTTTCCAGCAGCCTCTAAAAGTAAGTATAGAAATAGAGAATATTTGCATCAGTGATTATTTACAGTAAATGCTGCAAGATCACAAATATTACACAATAGAGCTATCAATACGCTCCAACAGAGTCAGAAAAATCCCAAGAGAAAAGCAAAAAAGAATCAGCCTGATGTTGGAACTGAACACGAAAGACTAAAAGTTTTATCTTTATAGTTGAAGCAGCATGATATTTGTTTATTAACAACTAACACTACGGAACTGATGGCAAAATAGATAACTAGCTACTCTAGCTTTGTCAAGACCTGATTTCAGGTTGCTTTCCAAGCAGAGAATTAGGTTAGTTTGAGATCTTTTAGGTCAATCATCTCTGCCCTACTAATCCCACCATTCTGCCTTAACCACTCCCCTCCTCAGGCTCATGTGGATCAATCAACCTGCTTTCTGTCACTGTACATCCACGTACAGTATCTATTCTCTCCATGACCATATTACCACGTACGGCGTTTGATGCACCCAGCACTTGTCTCAGACTATTGTGAATTATGACATTACCATGGCATCTGAATATTGAGAGAAGAGCAAGACTGAGGATACAACAATGAGAACAGGACACTAACTAAATAGAAGCTGGGATAATACAGTCCAAAGGAGTGGAATATGAAACTCAGAGTGACACTAGAGAGATAAATGGGCATGAATAGTAAAAAAATGAGGGGAGAAAGGAAAGAATGTATCTGAGGACAGAGTCTCTTGATGTCCCTATAACTGATGAACTCATAAATGTAGCTACGCTTTGCTCTTCGGAAAGGTCCCTCAGTGAGGTGGATTTTAAAAATAATTAATAGAGAAGCCAAACTCAGAAACTGAAATTTACTTTCAAATGCCAGTTCCCATTTCCTCTCTCTGCTTCTCTTCTCATAGAAAGGGATGTGGGATTAGGGCAAACAAGGTAAAATTCTGAACACACTAATGTTACAAATTAACACGAGTAGTAAGAAAGCTTTACTTGTACTGATCATATAATTTCAGAGATTTGTCTGAGACCTTTTTGCCTGATGATCCGCTTCTTTTGCCTTATGTCTCATCCCTAGATCTCATTTTTAGAAATGTGAATTTCTGGCACTGGTGGCCATTTTGAAAAAAAATTTTGCCCTTCTATTTAATGTATTCATATTACAAGCATTAGAATGAAAGAAATGTGTTTCTTACCCTTTCCTCCTTTTAGCAAGAAAACATTTTATATATTTAGTGCAATTCTAAATAAAGTCTAGTAAACAAGTGCACAAAGTTTTAACAGAAAAATAAAGAGAGGCTAATATGCCTCTTTAGAGAAAGATGACAGTTAGTACATTAATAGTTTACAGAAATCTTAGTAATGGCCAAATAAAGAAGTGTTAAGACATAGGTGAATGTGCATTTTCCTCGTTTTTAGAGGAAAATATTCTAATAGTACATTTCTAGAGGAGAATATATAGAGGATTTTTTTAGGGGGAAAAATATGCAGTTAGTACAATTCTAAATAAAGTTGATTAAACAATTTCACAAAGAATTATTGATGAATGATTAAATTATTTAATGACTATTTAGAAATGCACTAGCTGCATGAAAAGTATATATTCTACTAAAAGTACAGCATTCTATGTATTAATACTTCTCCTTTATGCCTCTGTCATTAAGACTTTGTATAATTATGTAATGACTATTTAAAAATACAGTAAATGCATAAGAATATTTTCAGCTAAAACTCTGATTTTATATATATTAACATTTCTCCTTTATTCCTCTGAGCTTAAGGCTTTATTTAGAAATGTACTAGCTGCATAAAAACAATATTTTTTCTACAACGAAATAATTATGTCTGTCAATTAATCACAGTTAACTCGTACAACCAGGACTGGCTCCAGGCACCAGCTGAGCAAGCTCGTGCTTGGGGTGGCAGATTTTAAGGGGCAGCATTCCCTCAAAGCCTTTTTTTTTTTTCTTTGCTACTCCAGCCACCCTCTAGGGTGTTGTCGCAGAGGAGAAGAGTGCCCTGCTGGGAGTGGGCCGTACCCTCCATCTGCCCCAGCTGCTGCCAGATCTGTAGCAAGCCCGGCAGAGCAGCCCGCATCCTTCCCTACCTGCCGACCGGAGTGGTGTGGAGCCCTCATGGCAAGCGGTGGGGCGGAAGCCCTAGCTGCCCTCCTGCTTTCCCCTGCTTGCTCCCCCTCCCCCCTGCTGCCAAGGGCACGTCTGCAGTGCCAGGAGTCCTCCTGCACCCGCTCTGCCGGTCTGGCCACCTCGCGGGTTTCCATTTTTTGCTTGAGGTGGCAAAAAAGCTAGAGCCGACCCTGAGCACAACTAACTCAAAACAGATTAATTGTGATTAATCACAGCTTCAATTGCCCTGTTAAGCAATAATAGAATACTAATTTAAACTAATTATAAATATTTTGGATGTTTTTTCCACATTTTCAAATATATTGATTTCAATTACAACACAGAATACAAAGTGTACAGTTCTCATGTATTATTTTTATTACAAATATTTGCACTGGAAAAAAGAAACAAAAGAAATAGTATTTTTCAATTCATCTCAGATGAGTACTGTAATGCAATCTCGTTATCATGAAAGTGCAATTTACATATGTAGTTTTTTTTGTTACATAACTGCACTCTAAAACAAAACAATGTAAAACTTTAGCGCCTACAAGTCCACTCAGTCCTACTTCTTATTCAAACAATCACTAAGACAAACAAGTTTGTTTACATTTATGAGCGATAATGCTGCCAGTTTCTTATTTACAATGCCACGTGAAAGTGAGAAAAGGCATTCACATGGGACTGTTGTAACTGGCATTGCAAGTTATTTATGTGTCAGAAAAGCTAAACATTCATATGCCCCTTCGTGCTTCAACCACCACTGTAGAGGACTGCTATTAAAACTGGGATTAATTGTGATATTTTTATTTTGTAATTAATCATGATTAATTTTATAATTGTTTGACAGCCCTAGAAATAATCCATACTAACATATATGTATTTCACATTTTGTTCTGCCCTTACTACATTACATTGCCCTTGGGCTGAAGCAGAAAATGTTACAGAAGTTTCTGAAAGTCACGGATTCCATGACTTCCATGACCTCCGTGACATAATCTTAGCCTTAGTAATGGTACCAATCAATGTAAACACTAGTTGCAGATTACTATCTAGTTAGTTTTTAGAATCACAATTTTGGCTTTCAGAAAAAGGTGCTGTTACTCTGCAGATTTCTTTTTAATATATATATTCATATTCACCCAGACACCAGTCCTGGTATGTCAAAAACCAAAAAATAGGAACCAGTAGAGTGACATCACTTTTTTCTAGAAGCTTAACAATATGTGGCGTTATCGTGGTCCTACTGAAGTCAAACAAAGTTTCTTCCACTGACTTCAATGGAGTGAGCATTTCACTAATTGTCTCTTGTGTACTGTCCAGCTCATCTGGAAATGGTAGTGATACTGTGGTCCTAAAAAGAGTACCATCATGCAACCTTATTCACATTACCTTGTGAGTCAAATCCTGAAGTCCTAACATCAGACTAGTGAAACGCCAACAGACTCGAGTCATCAGGGGGCAGGATCGAAACTGAGACCTCTGTAGCTAAATGCACGAGCCTCTACGGCATGAGCTAAAAGCCATATGGCCCTTAGCTAACACTGTAGCAGATTCATTAATCTCTAAGTCGCCTCCGTGCTATTAGAGAGGACAGAGCACCACACCCGGGAGGTGTGCGGGCTACACTAAGTACACTGAAGTCAATGTTAACTACTCAACATGAGCAGTGGTGGCAAAATTTGGCCCTCAACCTTTACTCAGAAGTTACTCAGGCCAAACTCCCATTGAAATCCACTAAGGGTTTACTGGAATAAAGAGCTTAGGGTCTGGTCCAATGTGAGAATTTTCTCATTAATGCTCCACATGACCATTGCCAAGAACATCACAGACTAGAAATAGATTTGCTTTCTGGCTTTCAAGTGAGCATAAAGTTGTGCATTAAAAGAAGAGACACAGGGAAGCAAACTCTTCTGAATGAGTGAAGTTTTTGATTCTAACATTATCATCACTAGTGGGCTATTTTAGAAATAGAAAAGTAAAATACCTCTGCATTCTGGTGGTTGGGACCACTTCCCTTGTTTACATGTTACCGTCGCAGACCCAATAAGGCTCAGACCTCGTGTACATCGATAACGCACTTTATCACCAGGGAAATACCTTTGCTGCTTACCACCTACACTCCTACCATGAGAAATCTCTGGTGCAGGTCCACATCTCATATCTGAAAAGACATATGAAAACACAATCACTGACACATTCCCATGAAGGACATCAGGTTAGCACTTATCATATTGCATTAGTTGTGTACAAATTCTATTCAGATCCTCTAGGAATTAACCAGTCCTGTTTAACAGAAACTTTAAATTGTAGGGGGGTGACAAAAAGGCTATCCAACAGTGAATTGTTTTGGGTTAAGATTCGTGGATGTGTTAAGATGCAAGTCAAACAAAATCATCAAGTTGCTGGAAAACACTTCATGCTTGACAAATCAATCTTTATTCTGTTGGAAACTTTCTGACAAGCTCTCTACACATCATATTGTGCTCTTCCTCCCTAACTCACTCAGAATTTATGCTCCGGGGCTGAGCTGACTATGCCAACTAGACTCTGGCAAGTTCTCCCCCAGAAATAACAAGGGCAAAGCCATGTAAGCTTCTGTAATAACTTCTTCTGTTTCCCTTCCATGCAAAGGTGGTAGGGGCTTCAGGATTCCAAATCTGTAGCTCTCAGGTGACTAGCCAGAGGAAAGGAGTGTCTTTGCAGAAACCACTTGTCTTTCCAGTTTTCATTCTGGCCCCTGACAAAACAGCCCCAACATGTGGCCAACTAATGGTTCTCAAATCCATGAGGAGACTTTGCAGTGTTAGTGGCAAGTGTCAGCTCTGCTTAAAGAA
>NC_133775.1:46184166-46222698 GCF_003597395.2 Chelonoidis abingdonii | reverse complement strand
TAAGGGAAAATTATGATCCCTTGTTTGAACAGCTGAGCTGTGACTGCTGCAAGGGTTTTGGAGAACACTTTTGGTGCAGTGTAGAGTCCAAATGGGAGCACTCTGTATTGATATTAGCTGTGTCCCACTGTCAATCACAGGAATCACCTGTGAGCTGTGAGGGCGAGTGTATTGAGTATCCCTGTTTCGTTGGTATGGTTGGTATTGCTTCCTTTTTGCGGGTAGTGTATATATACCAAGTGTATGAAGGGTCACTTCTTCATGGTGTGTAGGACTTCATCAGTTTTTGCCAAAAACAGTTTATTCTAATTGAAAGGTAGGTCCTCAACCTTCAGCTGGAGGTCTTTTGGTTTGCCAGATACTGCAGACATGAGGCTTTGCATATCACAATCACTGTAGCCATGGCACGGGCAGCAGTATCCGCGATATCCAGGGAAACCTGTAGGGCCGTCCTGGTGACAATTGTCCCTTGAACAGGACTGATTTGAATTGTGCTCTTCTGTCTTCTGCTATGTACATGGTAAACTCAAAGAGAGTTTCCCATCATTGTCCAAGTCATATTTAGCCAGAGAGGCACTCTAGTGGCAATGCAGAATTGTAGCATCGAGGAGGTGTAGACTTTGCGACCTAAAAGGTCTAGACGCTTATGATCTTGATCCTGTGGCACAAAGCGGTGTTTGCTGCCCCACCAGTGATTTGCTGATGGTTTGCTGCTTCCACCACTAGAGAATTTGGTTGTGGGTGAGAAAACAGGAAATCCACACTCTTGGCTGTGACATAATATTCATGGTCCACCCTTTTTCATGTTGAGGGGGCAGTGACCAGGATCAGCCATACTGTCCAGCAGGTTTGAGGATCGGCAGGGTAATTTTTGGCACAGAAGATGGTTGTAGAATTTTTAATAGTTTGTGTTGGTACTCTTGGACTTCCTCTAGAGGGATATCCTGGCTGAGTGCTATGCACTTGAATAGCTCTTGAAATTGTTTAAAGTCATCAGCCATGGTAGGTTGAGGTGGCATAATGGCTATATCTGGAGAAGAGTTATGTTCATATGACACTGCTTCGGGAGCAGTCTCTTCCTCTGGTTCATTGGCCATCTCCTCCATCGCCCCTGATGTTGCCAGCCCTGGGGATACAGGAGGGGACTGGAACTGTGCCACGAGCGGTGAGAAAGTCCAAACATATTGGGCTTTGCATGCTGCTCATGGTGGCCACTGCATCGTGAATGCCATTTGGGGACCCATCTATGGGGGTCCATACCATGGAAAGTAAGATCGTGACTGGTGGATTTTATGCCATGATGTGCCTCCATTAGGTTTTTGTTGAGATGTGGGAGAGCCCTGTGGTGAAAACACTTGCTCCTCTTCGTCCTCATTGTCACTGTCACTAAACATTGATGGTACCATAGGTAAGGTCAGTTGTGTGATAGATGATCCCAGGTTGCCAAGGAGAGGCAATTCTGGCACCATTGCAACAGTGATGTCCTTCTGTATCAGGAATAGTTGTGGTGCCAGTGGGTGCAGTACTGATGTCTTAGTAGTATGAATTGGGTGTCTAGGAGTCTTCTATTTTGCCTTTGTTGGGGCCAGTGACCACACTGCAGTGCTGGCTATTAGTACTGGGTGAGGCGACAGTGCTGAGAATGGTGGCTGCGCCAAGACCTGTGTCGGCACTGATGGTTGTAAGGTCGGCACAGTCTCCGACACAGGTGTTGGTACTGTCGGTGCTGAGGAAGAAACATGGCATGTTTGTGGTCTCAACTGCTTGTTCTTATGAGTGGTGCATTCCGGTGCCAGAGGACAGGAGAGTCATAGGTACTGACTATCAGGGCCATTGGCACCACTTTTTCTGAGGTTCCTGTTGTGGAGAGGTCGAGGCTTGCTTCCTCTTTTCTTGAGAGAGTGGAACAGTGCTCTTAGTCAGTTCAGACTGACTTGGGGAGCACTTAGAGAAAGGCTTTGTGGTGTCCAATTCAGATTCATGTTGGAGTGATTTCTCCATTAAGATCATTTTGCATCATAGATTCTAGGCACACCTGGCTCTCGCCTTCAAATTGTTGCAGTGGATACACTTGTATGGTACATGTGCCTCCCTGAGGCATCTCATGCAGAGGGGGTGCCCATCGGAGCTCAGCATAACCTCCTTGCAAGAGCTACATCTTTTGAAGCCAGGGGAGTCTGGTATGTCTAAAGTAAAGTCCCGAGTGGACCGAAATTTTTTTTTACATGGTTTGCGCTCCACAGGGAACCGTTAACCACCTGGAAATGAAGAAAACTAAGATTTTTTGTCTCAACTAACCATGGAAAAAATTTAAAAACTGAACTAACAATTATCTATTTTTTCTCATCTCAAGGGGAAAGAAGCTGTGGCACTGAGCTCCAAGCTCCATCTTCAGCAGAAGGACAGTTGAGATGGAAGTGAAGAGGGTCAGCCTGTGCACGCTCGCTGAAGAGATTCCAACGGCACTGCGAGAAGCTGCTGCGCATGCGTTGGCCCGACCAGACCATTAAATCTGGCCGATCAATGGCTCCAGGACACACCACCACCTGAAGAGGAGCACCCACAGGGATATCACTCAAAGAAGGAGGAATTTTAGCCCAGGTCATATTGGATGTTACCTTAGGGTTCTTTTACCTTCCTCTCAGTCATTTGCCAGGATTATCAGGATACATCTCACTTACTCTCTCTTCTATTGTGGGATCCTGGGCACTGGTGCACTTCTGTCCCGCCGATTCTCTAGCCTAGCACTTAATAGTCTAGTCTCCTGTGGCTGTAATACTTGGGTCTCATTCAATTGATAGGTTTAGTGTGTGGGTGGTGTTTATGGTCTGTGCTATACAGGAATCGGACTAGATGATCTAGTGGTCCCTTCTGCCCTTAAACACTATGACTCCATTCATATTGTGAGATACAACAGAGATGGGGCGAAAAAAATACTTGGCATTTCTTAACTTTTGAGTGCTTGAGTTGAAATCTTAATGTTCTTTTAACATGGCTCTGTATGTGTGTGGGTGTGGTGTGGGTGTGTGTGCGCGCGCAATTTTAATATATTTTTTAAAAAGTTCATAAAAATAGAAAGTCCATCATGTGGTGGCATCTTATTGACACTCACATCAATCATGTACAGAGTTGGAACCTTTAGATCTGCTGCACAGACCTCTGCCATTTCAGTTAATGGAGTAAACTGGTAGCAGCGGTAGGTTGTCATCTATATGAACCCCAGTGCCAGGTGGAGATGAGACAAACTCTTTCCAAATTGATCTTCACAGATGTTTGCTTATAAGATTATATTCTTAGTCCATAGGGACTGACTTTACTTTAGGAAACGTGCCCAGCCAGCCCTCCAGTTCCCCTTTCTCTCCTTCCCTGTCTGATCTGGCTCCTCTTAGTGTCTCCCCCAAGACACCCACCCACCCACCCACCACCCACACTCTCATTTTTCACATGCTCTCCCTTCCACCACCTCTTATCTGCTGCTATTCCCTCCTTCCTCCATTTAGATCCCAAGTCCCAATCTCCCCCCATCCAAGTCCAAATACCAGTTTCTCCATTCCATCTCCCCTTCTTGCCAGCCTCCAGTCTCTCCTCACCTCAGCTCCATGTCCCAATATACCTTTTTCCCCTTCCCTAGTCCAGCTTCGTTCCCCCTCTCTATTGGAGTCAGGGAGCTCTCTCTCCTACATTCTAACTGTGGGCCAGCAAGAGGGCCATAGAGATGTACAAGGAGACAGGTTTCTCAGTTCTGATGTCCAGTCCCACACCAACACAGAGTAGCAATTAAGCATGATTTTGCACCTTGCAGCCTGGCTGGACTGCTCTCAGTCACTCTGTGGGGATGGTGTACGCACAAATATGGTCAGGGTGATGGAGAGTGAGCAGAATCCTTAGAGATTCACAGCTAAGTCTCTGAAAAGTCTCTACTGTAGCAATATAAAAATTAGATTTATCAAAGATTTATTAAATCTGGCCAAATTTTGGCAGATTTTCACAGTTATGACAAGGTACATCCCTGATGCCAAAACACTCCCCTGACAAAGTTTCAAGTCCTGCTTCACAACATGGGGGTCTTGAGCAGTTCTAAGAAAAGGTTGCAAGAACGTTTTATCAATGGGCAAAATAATGTATCTTTCCTGATCTCATTCTAGAAATAGTGGACAGTGTGACTGAAACTTATTCAAAGGATGGGGAAAAAATCAGCTGAGCTAGATACCTGTGCATGGAAAATTTTGGCTAACAATGAAAGTTGGAAAACAGTGTCTTAGATCTTGAGATATGTCAGGACAACACTCTGGCCTATAAATATAAAGTGGGACAAGTCCTATCTTTGACCCTGCTTCAATGGCTAAAGTAGCTGGAGGGAACAGAGGACGGGGCTAATGTATTGCTTCTATCTATTTCACAGGTTTTCTTTATAATATCTTCCCCTGTCTGAAACTCAGCTGCTAGCTCCCAGAGTCAATGAAGAATGGTCAATATATCAGACTCATAAATTATCTGGATACTGTTAGCGTTGTTATTTCTGATGTCTCATAGAACTATATTAACACAAAACCTTCTGTGCTAGCCCAAAATTAAAACTCTGGTTTCAGCAGACCATTTCAGTGGTTGTTTCTAACCTGGTTATTGTAATTTCTTACCTATAAACACTGTACATTACGCAATCGACTACACCCCCCACACACTTCTCTCTCTCTAAAAAATATGAATGTTATATATAGTAGATAGATAGAACAGACAGACAGCACAGACAGACAGACAGTATATGGGACACTTTAAAGAGCAGGGATGCATTCAAACTGCAATACCTTTCAACCAATTAGAACATTTCAGTTTTGTTGAGGGGGGGTGATTCAAGAAAATTACAAAACAAAAATTTAAATACATTTGACCGTATCTCAGTTAAGTCCTAGGAATAAAACAAATGAGGACCCACACATGGATAATATTCATCTTTGTCTTCACTGGGTGTGCAAACCAATTAAAAATCACAGTAAAAAAGCATACAACAATGCAGAAATGATATTTTCTAGCAGGACTTTAGTGTCCCGAAAGAATTTACTTTTTCCTCATGATGCAATATTTAATTTTAAAGACTGAGTAGAACTCACTCTCTCATGCTACTCTAATCCATTTGTAGGACACAAAATTTTGCTCTGGACTTTTTAATAGTCATCCAGTAAGGAATAAAACCCAGGAACTTGTTGCCTTGTAAGGGTGTGACACACATGCAGCCCCAGCAGTTCTTCAGGATTCTCTTTTTTGTCAAACAGACAGCAAAACCTATCATTCTATTGTTGTGGATTGATTTACACCTCCGTTTAAACTGGAGGTGGGGGAAGGGAGGGGAAATATAAACAACCACTTTCATTCCAGTTCACTGTGAAAAACAATTAAGCTCCTTCATGGAGCCAGATAGCTGAAACAATAGGACACCCATCCAGAAACACAGGCAACATGGCAGGTACTGAGTAGAAGATGAACCATATGGACCAAGGTTTGTTTCTCTGGACTGAAAGTAAATGCAGGGGGGGGCTGGGGCATTTACTGGGGAGCTGTATGTCTCATGTGAAAAGGAACATCACAAAGAAGGAAGGAGCAGAAAAGCCAAGGAGATAGCTAGAGTAAAGCATTAGGGAGGGGACGGTCTTGGCGGGAAAGCCTTTAGATAATGCTTTTGGGTACATGAGTGAAAGCTGGAAAAAAGCTGTTGGAACGTAGGGAGCAAAAAAAAAGAAACTTTCTGGTTGTTTGATCCTACTGGATTGCAGTGGAAATAGAGACTAAGTTCCCTCTCTATCTCCCTCCCTTTGTGTATATAGCACATCATCCACACTTTATTACAGAGAGAAATCCAAGACAGGAATAAATAGGATTCATTAAAGAAATATGTCGTCATCAAACGTCTTGTCTGAAACAAGCCCACTAAGCATTCATGGACCCACCATTACAATTTCTATCCCCCGATATGGCCTCGGCCCAAAAAAGTTTGCGCACCCTGGTTTAGAGAATGTCAAATTATTCCAGTAATTTAAAAAGCAGCAGAGTTGTCTTTTCCTATGTTTCGGGCATATAAACAGATATATGTTTTAATGATTAAACCAGTGTTTTTTTCAACTACTGAACTTCACTCAGACTAAAGGTAGATGTAATATTTGGTAATTATAATAATTAGAAAAGAACAATTTGTACATAACTACACAAGCTTACCTATGCAGTCAATTTTTGGGTGTCATTCCCATATTACAAATTGTTTTGTATAAGTTTGTGCCATCTGTTTTACAATTGTATGTTATAGCCTTTGCTTTGGCCTATAGCTCTTTTTATTTCTGCTGGCGGCAATTTCTAAAATAATTATACTCTCAATTGTCTGGAAGTGCAACATGTGTAGCAGATTAATCATAAATTAAACAACACAAAAAATTAAAATATGCTATAAATCCATAGGATGTGTCCAGTAAATATCCATTTAAAGGCAGACGCTTCAATTTGCAAAAATGCATGGCCATTGAGAATGTGTGTCTACTATTGTTATAAGTAATCTCTAAAGTTACAGAAGAGAACGAATCAAAGAAAAATAAAAAATGTTTTTTAGTTTAGTGTACATCGTAAAGCTTTCAAAGATGCTGAGCTGCCTTTGTTGGAACGAGAATACACTGAAAGGTGGGGTCAGGGCAAACCCTGTTGAAGCCACTGATGCTTTTATTACATGCTTAACTTTTGCAACACACTATGAAATATACTATAGTATGTAAAGAATGGTTCTAATAGCTATATTAAACTGTATTGCTTAAATATTGAATGAATAATCTCTATTTCAACCTTAAATGAAGTTGTTAATTTAGTGCTGTAAAGTATTATCTAAATTAGCTTTTTACCAGGCACATGAAGGCAAAGATATTCCATTCTCCACTAAGACACTTCACGTCTTTGGCCAACCATTTCATAGTTTTTTCGACATTCATCATTCCACTTGTATCTCCATGAGAAGTACTTCTTGACGTTCTATCATTGACAGTTTTCCCTTTGTAATATGTGGATTGGTACGTCCACAGGTTTTTTCCTCTTTGTGGAAAAAGAAGCATAAATATTCCATATTTTATTCTTTGGTAAATAATAAAAACATGATCAAAGAGCTTTACTTAAAATAATTATTTAGGACCTGACCTTGCTGCTCACTTAAAGTTTTGAAGTGAAACTTTGGATGTGACTTAAATGGCGGTGCAGAACGAGGCCGCTTAGTTTGTAATAACATTTGCCTTTATTCCAAACTCCTCTTCCCTCAGCTTCTCTATGAATAGGACAGTCTTCCAGGGCTAGTATCTCAGCTTTTCTCTTTTCACAAGCTAAGTTTTGTAAGGATTGTGCTCATATTTCCTCTCTATTTCCAGCATACAAAAATATATTAACTTAGCAAATTGCCTCAATTTATATTCCTCACAAGAATGGAAAGCACTAAAATATGTAAGGAAATTTAAATCAAATCAATAACACCATTCAACAAATGCCACACTACAAATTGCTTAGTAGTTCACTACTATCATTACTTCTAGAACTATACCCCCTTTATACTATTTTATATTTTAAAGAAAATAAATTCCTGCCATCTTCAGTGCACACATCGCACGAACTTAAACAAAAATCACACAGCTGCCATGTTGACAACTGCAAGCTCCCTGACCCCCATTATTCTACACTTTCCCCTTTCTTAATTTGCAGCCTCTGCTCTCCTGCCTGCTGGCGACCAGTGTCACCCCAATGTACCTGTTTAAAGCCTAACTCCTTATTGCTCTCTTTTTCTGCTACTTACACTGAGACTTCCTTATATAAATTGATAAGACTGAGAATTAACTTCTTCCTGGCTATGACTTTTCTTATACTGCTCCATCCCAAATCTCTTTGCTAACCACTCTATTTTATATTTCACTCTTGGCTTTGTACTTCATTTCACGTTGCCCCTACAAATAGAATTGCTTCCCACAGATTGGGCAGCATGCAGCTTTTTCTCCCTTCATTAAACATCTTTTTCTATGCTTCTGTCTTTCACTTGCTATAGAAAAATTTTACTTGTGTTTTAGTTTTCTCATAACTCCTTGGGACAGGGACCTTGCTATGTGCACCTATGGTGCTCCATAAATAATAATAAACAACATTCAGCAGCATGTTTGGATGATAGTGAAATAGTCAACTGATCTGTTATCCAATGGCATTCATCAAAAGTTCTGCTTACATGTATTTTAGGCAAAGCACGGAAAATAGTATCTAGGAAACAATTTCAGCTTACACAGTGCTAAAATGAGGCCAGCAACTACATCCCTTTCCTTACACTTTTCATAGATCAGTATGGAAACATAACCAATGACGATTTCAGCGGGTCAAAGCCCAAATCACTAGACATACTAAGACAATCATAGAACCTCTAGTAGATCTGTTAACACTTTGGATTTTATCTATTTTTTTTAGGTCACAATATCCTTTTATTCCAGAAAAACATCTGTAATTATTTCCTATAAATGCACAATTTCATTTCAGATAAAACCAGAAAAATCTGTTCGATTTCTAAATATGCTGCAACTAAAAGAAGATATTATAACGCATTTCTTTTAATTTTTTAAAACTATGTTAGTTAATATGCATACTAAGTGATGTTCTCCAGTGAACCGTTGGAAGTATTTTAGATGTCAGGTCAATAAAAACACTAGCATAGGTCTGATTCCATCTCAGAGAGGATTGTGGTACAGAAACTATGTACACTGGCCAGTATGTTACATTTAAGTAGGTATAGTTTTGATTTTGAAAGTCTCTAAAAGTGTAAAATAGAAAAGTATTAATCTATATTAATCTTAAAAGTGTGAAAAACACATTTTACCTGTGCAAGAAGGCAAAGATGTCCATTCCCCATCAATACATTCTATTTTTCTTGATCCAATAATTTTAAAACTGTAGTCACAGTCATATTCCACTGAGTCGCCATGCTGATAGTACTCATGAAGTTCACTGATAATATTCCCATTGGTAATGCTGGGTGGCTCTCCACAAGCTTTGGTTTCCTCTAATACAAAGAGATTATATCTAAACAGTTGTTCCAATTAAAAATAGACTACAATAAAAAGTGAAAAAAAAACACAAATTCACTGCTTCAAGTGAAGAAAGATGGCACAGCTGACCAATGAATTAATTAACCTTATATCTGGAGATTTGGATTCAAATCCTACTTTAGGTCACAAGAGGAAATGAGTGCCCTGAGTTCAACCTACTACCACTTCACACAACTGGCTGTTTCACTATAATCAAAATGGATGGAAACAAATTCACAGTTTCAAATGGGAAAGGAAGGCACAGTGGGTTAGTAAGTGAATTGGCATGAGAATAGATGGGGTAGTTCACCTTGGGATTTGAACTGGGATCCAGAAGAGCCCACAGAAGAGTTTATGAGTTATTGAAGAGCCAGATTTACTAATAGGTATCCTACTTAAATAAGCTAGAGAAGATATTTACCTTTACATGTTCGGAGATGCTGGGAACATCAAGTTATAGCATTGAGAGGAGTCAAGGTTCCACTCTTTTGTGACTTTTTGCAACAGGAAAAAGTTACCACTTTCCATTTTATATTTTCCTTTCGGGGGAAACTGAGCCTTTGGACAATGTCACATTTCACATTCTATGGCTAAAGATTGGTGGTGAGGAAAGGAAAGAAAAATTATTATAGCACAATATTTCTAGGGAAAGCATTTAAATACAAAGATTTGAACAAAAGAGGTCAAGTTCAGAGCGGGTAGCCTGTTAGTCTGAATCTGTAAAAGCAGCAAGGTCTGTGCACCTTAATAGACTAACGTATTTGTGAGCATATGCTTTCATGGGTGGAATGCCCACTTGTCAGATACATGCAAAGCTCATGCTCCAAAACATCTGTTAGTCTTAAGGGGTGCCACAGGACTTTGCTGCTAACAAAGGGTTAGATCAAAAACCAGGTATTTCAACTATGAAAAAGGCACCTATTGATATGGATCAGGGCTTGGTTATCCGTCAAGGAAACGCATACTTGCTGAACGAACTACGAGAATTTGTGAAAAGGATAAAGAACTCCTTCTAGTGGTAGGGGAAAAAAAGAGGTTCAAGCCAGGCGAAAAAACAAGCACAATAGGAACATAACGTGGGAGGAAAATAAGAGTGACATTTAAACAATGAGGGTGTGACTTTTCTAATTTCTCCCCACATTCTATTATTTACTTAACATTTGCAAGTAAATTTGAAATGGTATGTTTCATAGCTCGATCCACTCCAGAAAAATCACACTTGGAATATCCCAATAATCAGTTTAATGATGTGGCCTTTTCAACCTTGGATTGTTATTTGTCATGACTTAAAACTACAACTATACTTGTTCAAAAGTTTTTGTAAGATTGTCTTGACTTTATAGTAAATAATAATTTCTGCAGTTTCCAGTGCTCTTTATTACTCTTATTTCCCAATGGTTCCAATACTTTTTAATTTAATCTGGACTCTGTTTGAATCAGAGTTAGCTCCATCCAGAGTCTGGAACAGCAGATGCGCTTTTGTGAGCAGCACGAATAAGCTCTCAATCCAGCATAATTGGATCTGGTGCGGTTAGAGCGTAGATACCCCAGCGACCTCCAACCCTTCTTCAGGACTTCCTTCAGAGGCCTGACCCAGTAGGGAGCGTATTTTATGTCCTTATTGCAAGTAATATCTGGGTGTGTCAGTAACATGTGGGGAACACCTCATGGCACGATGCTTGCACACAACAGCTAGTCCTCCCTGTGTAGAATGCGTGAGATGTAAGTACATATATTTATATTCAAGGGATTAATTTATTATTAGTATGAGTAAAAGAAGAAAGAAGCCTTTTTTCGTAATAGTGGACTTTTTATGTCTGATTTGCAGAACGAGGTTAAACTTGGAGGTTGCAAGACAAGATCTGACTCCTGAAAAGATGTACAAAGTAATCTGGAGAAGAACACACTTTCTCTGGGGATTAGCTGACTGAATTGCAATAATGATTCTTGCACATGTCCCAGAAGACATGAACACTTCCCCAGTCGATTATGCACAATGTAACCTGCCACCTGACATCAGAGCTATGTTAAACTAAGTAATCATATAGCAATATACAGTCAAAGGAATTTCATTCTGCCAGAGTAGTTAGTTTATTAACAACAAAACAGGCGCTTTTACGCAAGACACTGTGGGCTTTCAGGAGTCCATCCATTTATGCCACACGCCTGTATAAACCTGTTTGTAGGTGGATTTTATTTCAGTTTGTTATCCATCTGCACATTCATTATTTCCAGTATTTCTTCAGGCCGAGAAAACACCGTTTGAGTGTGTGTGGAACTTAATATGCTTCGTGAACGAGGATATTGTTTCACCATTTCTGTTGTCGTTGTGATGACTATCAGATTGGAATTTTAGTTATTTTTTTCCTTTAATTAGTCAATTTGAGTTCTAAAGAGAATTATTCTAAACATCTTTCGTATATTGAGCTCTAAGTATGCACTTTTACACCTTTGTTATGGCTCCATAATTTTAGGAAAATGGTGTGAAAAAAAATAGTTACACCATATATTGCTTAGAGCACAGATAGAACTTTTCTTTAAAAATGTGTGTAAAGAGATATCGATGTGATGCCAGTTTGACGTTGTAAGATGACAAACTGGCGAAGGATATTCTGCTTCAAGTTTTTGAATGAATCGTTCTCTACCAACTGTGATAGGTCGTTATTCTTAGACTATATGTTTTGTTCTATTGTAAATCTTACATAGTGATTGAATGAGTGACTTCAATCTCTCTAGTCAATCCTATGTCTTCATTGTCGACAGGTACTATGCTATAATTGTTCTTGATTCAGCATTGCTGATTTCCTATGTCTGGGCATACTATCTTATCTTTGGTTAACTCAGCTGTGACTTTATTAACCTATTTTGACGTCTGTCGCTAGTATACTTGTACTTTCACCTCAGTCACCTGTACATATTGGGCCTTGGTGTCTAACTATACTTATATCTATATCGAATTTAGCAGCGTTTAAATCGCATTAACCTGGCACCATCCACACAACAAAGCCTTTATATCGATATAAAGGGCTCTTAATGTCGGTATCTGTAATCCTTCCCTGACAAGGGAGTAGAGCGCTGAAATCAGTTTGCTCTTTGATTAGGCTTGTAGTTGCCACAATTGACGTATTGGCCTCGAGCGCAATCCAAGTGCACAATTGTGACCGCTCTGGACAACATCTGAACTTGGATGCACTGGCCATTAGACGGGAAAAGGCCCTCACAACTTTTGAATTTCATTTTGTTTTGCCCAGTGAGTGCCGATTAGCAAGGTGACCATGCAGTCCCAGAATCAAAAAGAGCTCCAGCGATTTGACTGTTATGGGAGATTACTGAAAGCTTGATCTTTGTAATGGGGGATGAATCTGTTCTATCAGAACTCTGTTCTAACAGACAAATGCCAAAGCATTGTAAAATCTCCAAGGCTATGATAGAGAGAAGCCACAACAGAGCCTCAACACAGTGCTGCGTGAAACTTAGGATCTGAGACAAGCATAACGGGAAGCCAAAGAATCAAATGGATGCTAGGATGGGGGAGGGGGGGACTAGGACTCTGGCTATTCCACAGTTCCCACACTTCTCCAAAGTCATTTGCATTCTTGACTGAGCTCCCAAAGCCTGAAGGTCAAAAATATTGTTGCGGGTAGTTCAGGGTTAATGTCGTCAACCCTCCCCTTCCCGACCCCGTGAAAGAAAAAGGGAAAAAAAAATCATTTCTCGCCTTATTCAATGTCACCTATTGTCTACTGGATGCTGCTGGCAGATGCTGGTGTTGCCAGCATTACACAGCAGCGCCATTGCCTTCCCTTCCTGATGCAGACGGTGAATATTGATCTGATATCTGTATCTTCATCATCGATCCCGTGAGTGCTCCTGGCTGGCTCGTGAGGTTGGCCGGGCATCTGGGCAAAATGGGAATGACTTCCATCATTCCCTTCTTTAAGCTTTGTCTTATGAGATTCAGTTGCCTGGAATATCATAGCGCTGGAGGCTCCGCGTTTTATCTCTTGATTGCAGATGCAATAAAGTCAGTTTCTTGATTCATGCGTATCTTTGTTACTTCATCACACAAATGGGGAGATAACTGCCATGGTAGCCCAGGAGGGGTGGGGCAGGAGGGAAGCAATGGGTGGGGGTGTTGTAGGGGCACCCCCTAGAATGGCATGCAGCTCATCATTTCTGTGGGATGTCTGGGGCTCTGACCCGGAGCGGACGTTTGCTTCTCTAGTTCTTTAGTAGACTTGCCTGATATTCTAGGCAGGACTGACTCTAGCTTTAGACAAAACTTAAATAAGAGAATGACCTGGGAAGTCTTTGCCATTTTTGTCCATGCGCCCCTGACTGACCTCACCGAGGCCAGCCAGGAGCATCCATGACAGCAGCAGATGGTGCAATATGACTAGTAATTGTCATTGGCAATTTGCAAAGCAGCAGATGGTACAATATGACTGGTAACCATCTCTGCTAACTTGCAAAGGTAAGTGAATGCTGCTGTGTAGCACTGCAGTACCGTGTCTGTCAGTAGCATCCAGTAGACATATGGTGACAGTGAAAAGAGGCTAAACAGGCTCCATAGTTGCTATGCTATGGTGTCTGCCCAGGCAATCCTGGGAAAGGGCGCGAAATGATTGTCTGCCAATGCTTTCACAGAGGGAGAATTGACTGATGACATTTACCCAGAATCACCCGTGACACTGTTTCTGCCCCATCATGCATTGGGATCTCAACCCAGAATTCCAATGGGCGGGGGAGACTGCCGGAACTATGGAATACTACAGGATAACTACCCACAGTGCAACACTCCGGAAATCGACGCTATCCTCGGTACATGGACGCACACCGCCGAATTAATGTACTTAGTGTGGCCGCGTGCACTGTACTATATACAATCTGTTTGCAAATACCGGTTTCTGTAAAATTGGAATAATCCCATAGTGTAGACATATCCATTGTTACTGTGATAGTTACAATTAGGTTGTAGTCATGATCCCTTGCATCATCTGTAAGGGTTAGATTCTGCTCCAGTGTAGGGAAGCCAGGGAACAGATTCTCTGGTCTGCTCCAGCTATACTGAGCAAGGAACTGGATCAAGGGATAGAACAAACATATCTTCAAGCCAACCTTCTGTCTTCCAGATCCTCAGGTTGTTCCTCCTTCTTCAAGCTATTTTATGCTGGTTCTCTATGGCCCCAAAGGGTTGTTTCAGCAGCCAGAAGAGCCAGGACATCCCAGTTATGATGCCTTTTCCCTAGTCACACCTTTATATCTGGGGGGAATCCAACCAACCAACTATTTTTTGGCTGTTTTCTGCAGTCAGAACTATGCAAAGCAGATGGAACAGGAGGAGAATTGGGCCTTATACATATAAAAAGGCAAAGGTGGAAAGCAGCATACAATAGTAAATAAGGAGTTCTTACTGCATTCAATTATGTGTCCCTAACACTTAGACCTGTTTTATCTCATCTGAGGATCTGGTCTTTGTTTACCAACCAAACTAATCCATGCGTTGGCACTGTCATTTTCACTACCTATATTTTCAAATCATAACATTCATGAACACCACAAAAGCCAGACACTTCCCTGCTGATTTCCAAATGAGTCACAAATTGCAGGGAATCTCCTCCCTGTAGAAACATGAGAATTATTCTTGACTGGAAATACAGGAGACTACTTTATAAAGAACCATGCATCCAAAGGAAGGTTTATTCATTTATTGAGCCAATTTTGCAGACTATTCTGTGTGAAACATCCCAGTGTATAAGAGTTATTGCAGGTGCTATCGTACGGGACACCACTTTGCAGAGCCAGAACTGCGAACAACTTAAAGTTCCTGTATTTCACAGACAGATAACGTAGATGGGATTTTCTAGGTCTTGGTAGCTATGCTGTTTATTTAATACTCTTCTCTGAGCGATGGAATGGACTTCATTTGAAGACAAATTATAATCAAGTTCTTTTATGTTGTGTGTATGTGGATACTAATAGGGTAAAAAGAGGAATAGCCAAGAAATAAGGCAGCCTGAAATAAAAGGAAGAGATGACCCCCACTTAGACTGGGTTAATATTGGAGTTATAGTCCCACAAAAGTGGGAGATTTAATTGTCCATTTTAATCACCGTATTTCCTATCATCTAGAGAGAAGGGACTCCCAAAACCAGAGGACTATAACTAAGATACCTCAAGTGACAACAATTGGAAGAAAGTGTTTATAATTTTGTGCTCTGATGCTTTTACATAAAATTTAAGTCTTTATGATTTAAATTCTGATCAGTCAATGGTAAGTTATTTTATTTATGATGGTAATACCTCCCCCAAATAATAGATTAATTTTGTCCAGTCATAGTAAGGCATAACCCAAGGAGCCTCAGCCTTGTAAGTTTCCCCACATGAAGCTGCAAGCTTCTCCCCAGACCTGAACATGGTGCTCAGGGGGAAAAAGGAGCAAAGTAGAGAGTTCTTCAATCATTAAATTACTCACTAATGCACTTTGGTAAAGGAGTCCATCCTTCTTGAAGGCACTGTGTCTTTCCCAACTCATTTCCTTCTGGAGTTATGTAACCAATCTGACACCCATATTTTGCTTCCTCGTTTAAATTAAATCTGTTCCTACTTTCAGAGAAATAACCATTTTGTATCTCAACTTTTTCACAGATTTCTAAAATAGAGAGAGTATGACATTATCTCAAGATAAATACTATTAATTAACATGCTTTTCACAGATGTAGGGTGACCACAAGAAGAGGTACACCTGAAATGAAATGGAGGAAAGCTATTTAAAAATTTTGTGAACAAGAAGTTCCTTCATACTTTTGGAGAGTGGGAGAGGAAGGTAAGAAATCATAGTGCATATCAGTGTTTCTTATCGCTCACAATCATTCCCGATACTGATTTCTCAAAGTCAATCTAAAAGATGGTTGAACTGAAAATGGTCATTTTGATTCTGACACTATCAGCTCTCATTTTGCGGGGAAAATTCTGTCCTTGTATCGTGTGTGCTGTATGTACAAGTAATTTGGTGAAGCACCTTCAAATCATAAGGGGCTCATCAGTGAGAAAGACAGTGATAAAACATCATATAGACATTATCACTTAACCTGCCTTCTTCAAAGACAGCCTCACCCACTGCAATATTTCCACAACTGTGATCAATAGAGCATTCATGCTAGGCCCCCTCAGTTTAAAGGAGAGGGTGTTTGTAGCAGGGCATTATCCTGGAGAGGCATTCAGTTTTGGAATTCACTCTCTCCCTGAATTTGCTGACTTCCAGGATACACTGCGCAGCCCATCTACTTTCTTGGGCATTTGGGGAGAGTAGAGACAGGGAGGGAATGAGGCTTTGAGGCAGGATGTGTTTGTCTGAATTTTGTTATGGAGGTTGAGGACTTGATTTTATACATGATATCTTAACTGATGTTCAAGCACCCAGAGCTACCAGACAAACTGTGCAAGCCACGCCATGGAGGAAGGAGAGCCAGAGGGGCAAAGTGAATCCATGGTTTTAACCCACTTTGCAACACCCAGAAGTGCTGACCAGGTATAGACAGAGGAACATGCTGCATTATCCCAAAAGAAGGTGTAATGCACACACAACTCATGCCTGGTAGAGAACAGAAAGAGAGGATTTCCTGGAGCACAGCTGCTCCCTGGATTACTTTGCCTCAACAAAAATGAGACATACCTGTGGCACCTTATAGACTAACAAATATATTTGGGCATAAGCTTTCATGGGCTAAAACCCACTTCATCAGATGCATGGAGTGGAAAATACAGTAGGAAGATATATATAGCAGTATATGAAAAGATGGTAGCTGTCTTACATCTGATGAAGTGGGTTTTAGCCCACGAAAGCTTATGCCCAAACAAATTTGTTAGTCTATAAGGTGCCACAAGTACTCCTTGTCATTTTTGCTGATACAGACTAACACGGGTAACACTCTGAAATTTGCCTCCACAGTATCCCTAAACACAGGCCAGACCAGTGGCTAAATGTCACAATTTATAAATATTAGGTGGAGCTAATAGTAACATCTTTTATTAAATTTGCCCGATTCTCTGAATGATAAAATCCCATTTCTAATTGCTTGTAACTTTGCTAGACTTTAACCATTGGAACTGAAATTTTCCATGTCTGGTGTCTGCCTCAGCATCATTTTTTGTTTTGTTTTGAAAAGTTTGAGCTGAAACGGTTTTGCTGTTTTGGAGACTGATGTTTGAGTAAAATATTCTGTTTTGTCGATGTTAAGTTATTGTTAGAGCTGTTATGTTGAGAACCTCTAGCACTTCCATGGTTTGGAGCAGGGACTCAACACTTGGCTGTGGTGTCCACCTGGTGTCAAAGATTCACTTTTTCCTGTCCTCAGAAAAATGTACCCAAATTTGGCCTTGTTATAAACCTATTAAAGTACAGATTTGGAGCTTGGTTATTCTCTGAAGATTCCATCTGTACTGAACATGCTCAAGCCCAAGGTGGCAAGGGCTGAGCAGAACTTTCCTTGCAGTTGTCTCTCTTGGTTCCTAGGGGCCACACTCATGCCAGGCACTGAGACTGTAGGTATGTCTACATAAGAGTTGGAAACTTGTACATTCTAGCATGAAGAGACATATTTTGCTCCAATTGAACTAGCACATTAAAAATAGGAGTACTGCTGTGGTGATGCAAGTGGCTAGCCACCTCAGTACACACCTATTATCTTTGACAGGATCATGTGCGGGGAGGCTAGCTCCTCCCACAGCTCAAATGGCCACAGCTACATTTTTATTTTTAGTGCTGAGAGGTGGGAATAAGAATGGCTATGGGGTTGAGTTATGGAAGAACAGGGTTGGGCAGCGGGGTTAGGGACTATTATTATTATTTTATTACAAAAAGATGTGCTCATCTCTACACAGAAGACAAAGAAATGCCTGGTACCTGTCCCAAAGAGTTAACTATCTAACTTTTAAAAATGAAACGATTAGGGCTGCCAATTTTCCACTGGCACAATATCAAACAGCCTTGCCCCACCTGCTGCCCCACCCTTCCTCCAAGGCCTCTCACACACTTCGCCCCCACCCCCCATCACTCATTCTCCCCACCCTCATTCACTCATTTTCACTGGGCTGGCTCAGGGGGTTGGGGTGCAGGAAGGAGTGTGGGAGGGAGTGCAGGCTTTGGGGTGGTGCCAGGGATGAGGGTTTTGGGGTGCAGGAGTGTGCTCTAGGCTGGGACCAAAGGGTTCAGAGGCAGTTGGGTGGTTAGAACTGGGGCAGGGGTTTGGGGCCCAGGAGGAATTCAGGGGTGCAAGCTTCGGGCGGCGCTTACCTCAAGCAGCAGCATGTCCCCCCTCAGGCTCCTACATGGAGGTGAAGCCAGGCAGCTCTGCGCCCTGCTCTGTCTGTAGACACCACCCCCGCAGCTCCCATTGGCCATGGTTCCCGGCCAGTGGGAGCTGTGGGAACAGCGCTTGGTGCTGGGACAGTATGCAGAGCCCCCTGGATGCCCCTATGCATAGGGGCCTGAGGGGGCCATGCTGTCTGCTTCCCGGGAACAGCACCAAGGCTAGCAGGGATCCTGCCAGTCCTGCTGCGCAGCACTGCCAACTCGACAGTTAACAGCCCAGTCAGTGGTGCTGACCAAAGCTGCCAGGATCCCCTTTAACCAGGTGTTCTGGTCAAAAACCAGACACCTGGGTCACCGTACATACAACAAGCAGGGGTGGGTGAAGAACTTTGAAGGTCAATGCAATATGATCACACAGTTGCTCAGGTCAGAAATGTGCATTGTCATGACAAGTCACCTGCTAGGACTGGTATTTTTGTTTTCATTTCAGGCAGATGATGATAGTAATATGTCTACAAGTATTTTAACAAGCAGATCAATAGAACATGAACGTTCCTTACTGATAGAAGTACATGTTGGAGCAGGTGACCAGCCATTCTTTGTGCATGTAGCTCTGGCTTCCAGATTATGAGGAGAACACACATATGAAATTTCATCACCTTCTTTGTAGGTGTTCCTGTAGCTAGACAGAAATCTACCATTTTCCAAATAACCAGGAGAACACTTTTCTAAAAGGAAAAAAAAAAGATTACATTCAGTTAGCAAATGGAAGTCAGACATTTAACAAAGAAATAACAAAACAAAGCACCCTTTCAAAACTAGCTATTTATTTGAAAAAAGTATTCCAAATAAGGCCTTCTTGCTGCATAGTATGTAGTACTTTATACTGAAAAGACCTTTATTTTCAAATATGAATCAAAGCGCTTGATTTTTCCACCGGCCTGAAATTTGTTCTTTCAACTGTGCACATGTGTAAACAATTACACAAGATGCAAGGCGGTGAAGAATTGGGTCACATGGGCCAGATTCTCAATTGGTGCAAAACAGCAAGCTTCATCAACCTCAATGGAATAACACTAATTTACACCAGCCAAAAAATCTTGCCCAATATGTTTCTTAAGTAGTGGTGTCTGCACAGATTCATTTACAGCATTAGCCTCCAGAAGACGTTAGCAATCATATTATTCCCTCAAGTTATTTTATGTATAGGTATCACTATGATGCTCATTGAATCTGATTATTAAAACAAAAAGCATTGTTACAGAATCCAAATCATACAGGTATTCAAACACCAACATGGAGGGACATAGATACCATTCTGTTGATTGAGTTTATGTTCAGGCTCAGGCACTAGCTGAAAAGTTCCATTAATCCAAAATAAAAACCAAAGTCATGTGTAATGGAACTGTTTAAATCATGCCATTGTAATGGCAATCACGTCATCAGCCCAGGATAAACAAGGTGACAAGAGACTGACAATAGCCAAAGGAAGCATCTCTTACTTTTCTTCTCCCCATGCTCAGTCACTGGAGAAGTATGATGAAGTGTAAAGGTAACTGTGTTAAGCCCTTGAAACTCAATTCATGTTTGTTTCATGCAGCAGATTGAAATGGATTATTCAGACAGGTTTGGGATCTTGTTAGGGTTGCCAATTTTGGTTGGGTGAATTCCTGGAGATTTCATCAGATGATATACTCTTCAATTAAAAAATTAATCTTTAATTCCTATAGACCCCAGAGCACTCCTGGAGTGTTGACAATCCTAGCTCTTGTTCCTGCTACATTATGAGCTGAGTTTTTTCCTTTCTCAGTATTACCTAGCAGCATAACATGGTGCTCTTGGCCAGTGGCATTTTTTTCCCTTTCCTCTGAGCTCTCTGGGAAATCTACCATTTCCCACTCTTCAGTTATCACTTAAGGATGAAACCCTGAACCTGGTAAATGCAATGGCAGTTTTGTCATTGATCTCAGTGGAGGCAGGATTTTCCATCAAAGCCTTAAGGCCTCATGGTAAATTATTGTGGATCCCATTACCACTAACTCAGATTAAGCCTGGAGTTTTGCTACAGAGCCACACAAGTTGGTCCCTCCCACCAAGAGCTAAAGATGCTGCCTTCACAGCTCACTAAGCACCTGGCAGCCCAGAAGCAAAGAACAAGGTTTGGTACCAAAATTCTGATTCCCTGAATATTTTTTAACTTTTTTTTTTCCACCCACTTCCATGAGCTATGAATGCCAGGAAAGTGTACCTGGCAATTACAGTGTGATTGAAGTTGTGGAGTACTTGTGACTTTGCATTTTCTGTCAGGACACTGTCTATACTGTACTTCGAAAACTTCCCACTGTGTGTACCAACTGTCCTTCTGCTTCGGGTCCCTCATTAAAAATAACTTGCCACAAGAGTCTCAGTCTTTTGACCTTGTACTAGAATTGTCATCCTGTTTAATATGTTGCTCTGAATTCAACTGCAAGGTGTTTGGAAAAGTAACTGTTCTTTTTTGTGCTATGTGGAAGTCCTATGCACATTCACAGCACTATTTTATTCACGATTCCACACTCAAGGTTGTGATAAAAATATTTCCATTACAAGCACTGTTTTGACCCACTCCTCTCTTTTAACTTTTCATGGGAAGCAGTTTTTTCAAGAAGCAATTTTATAACTAATATAAGGGATGGTTTCCTGCCCCCTCCCAAACTCTCCAAGTGTAGAATAAAAATTTTCAAACACCTAGAACAAAAAAGTGAGCCCTTTCTGAAAAGTAAAAATAAATAATTATATAAATAAATAAAACCAGACCAAAACCACCTAAAACCCATTTATAATATTCCTGCCACCTCTAATTTGAAAATAGAATAAGCTACAAACTGAAAAATTCATATGGGCAGATATTTATACATCCTCATGCCTACTCATTAGACTTTCAGTTTTCAAACTAAAATGTCGATTGATTGTGGTCACACCAACCACACCACCCTATAAAAGTATGATCACTGGGGCATAAAATTGTACTTTCTAGTTTCTTAGCACTTATAGTTTTAACTACTACTGAACTGCATTCTAAACTACTAGGAATGTGAGGGGAAGGGAATGAGTCATATGGGTGCATTAAACTATTGGGGTCTGGAGCAGATCAGGGAGAGGCTTTGGTCATAGGATGTCTATTCAGTACAGCTCCAGCATAAAAGCACATTTTGGTGGCTAGTGGGCCTGCTAAGTTGGAGGGAAGCAGATCTCTCCTCCGGCAAACTTTAGCATCTTCACAGGAGGTGGAAGGGGAAGAATAGATTGGCATGGAAGTAGCCAAGCAGAAAGGCTGGCCCCTGATTGGATTCAGGTTTAGAATTAGGCCATATGCTGGGGCCTGCAACTGAGCTGCAAGGGCACAGAAGAGGAGCAAGAACTCGTGTCAGGCTATGACAACTGGAAGGGGCAACAGAACCAGAGACTTTCTGTGTATATCTACACAATGAGTGGAAGGCCGCGGCAACAAGCCTCCAAGCATGGGTTGACAGACTCAGGCTCATGGTGCTCCTGCTACCATGCTAAAAATAGCTGTGTAGACAATGTGACTTGAGCTGGAACTTGGGCTCTGATGCCTTGGGCAGGGTGGGCTTCAGAACCCAAACTCCAGACTCAGCTGTAATCTCTATACAGATATTTTTACTGTGGCACTGCAACCTCTACAAGACCAAATCTCGTTACAAACTCGGAGGTTCTCTGCCATGAACTGTGCAGATGCATTTTTTGAGGGGCAATGAAAACAGCTGGTTAGACAATAAGACATTCACAGGTGCTCCGTGAAAAATTCTGCATAATAGATAAGACTCGTAGATTATAGTTTTCTTCAACTGGCATTCAACATTTTCTCCTAAAAGTAGAAAGAATCTGGCTTTGTAAAAAGCTTTGTGCTCTAATCTGAGAAAGCCTGGGCATTAGCTAAAGACTTTGTGGACTCATAGCCCTGGTCTACACTACGAGTTTAGGTCAAATTTAACAGCATTAGATCGATGTAACCCTGCACCTGTCCACACAACGAAGCCATTTTTGTCAACTTAAAGGGCTCTTAAAATTGATTTCTGTACTCCTCCTGTTCGAGGTGATTAGCGCTGAAATCGACCCGCCTGGGTCAAATTTGGGGTAGTGTGGACGCAATTGGCCTTGGGAGCTATCCCAGATTGTTCCATAGTGACCACTCTGGACAGCACTCTCAACTCAGATGCACTGGTCAGGTAGACAGGAAAAGCCCCGCGAACTTTTGAATTTCATTTCCTGTTTGGCTACTGTGGCAAGCTGATCAGCCCAGGTGACCATGCAGAACTCATTAGCAGAGGTGACCATGGAGTCCCAAAATCGCAAAAGAGCTCCAGCATGGACTGAATGGGAGGTACTGGATCTGATCGCTGTATGGGTAGACAAATCCATGCTATCAGAACTCCATTCTAAAAGAAGAAATGCCAAAACATTTTAAAAAATCTTCAAGGGCATGAAGGACAGAGGCTTCAACTGGGGCCCATGGCAGTGCAGTGTGAAACTTAAGGAGCTGAGGCAAGCCTACCAAAAAACCAGAGAGGTAAACAGCCACTCCGGATAAGAGCCCCAGACATGCCGCTGTTAGGATGAGCTGCTTGCCATGCTAGGGGGTGCCCCTACAACTACCTCAGCCCTGTGCGTGGACTCCGTCAATGGATTCTCACGCAACAGGCATGTGGATTTTGGGAATGAGGGAGATGATGAGAGGAGGAGGTTGAAGATAGCGCACAGCAAGCAAGCAGGGAAACCATTTTCCCCGACAGCCAGGAACTGTTTATCACCCTGGAGCCAGTACGCTCCCAACCCACCCAAGGCAGGCTTCCAGACCTAGAAGGCAGAGAAGGGACCTTTGGTGAGCGTTCCTTTGTAAATATTGTACATGGTTTAAAATCAAGTGTGTTTAATGATTAATTTGCCCTGAAGATTTGGAATGCATTCACGGCCAGTACAGCTACTGGAAAAGTCCGTTAACGTGTATGGGGATGGAGTGTAAATCCTCCAGTGACATCTCAATGAAGCTCTCCTGGATGTACTCCCAAAGCCTTTGCAAAAGGTTTCTGGGGAGGGCAGACTTATTCCATCCGTCATTACCATGCCAGGCCAGTAGCACATAGTCTGGAATCATTGCACAACAAAGCATGGCAGCGTATGGTCCCAGTGTTTGCTGGCATTCAAGCAACATCTGTTCTTTATCTCTCTGTGTTATCCTCAGGAGAGTAATATCATTCATGGTCACCTGGTTGAAATAGGGGAATTTTATTAAGGGGACATTCAGAGGTGACCATTCCTGCTGGGCTGTTTGCCTGTGGCTGAACAGAAATCACTCCTGCTGTGTGCCATGCCTTGGGAGGAGAGATGAAGCGATCATCCCAGAGAACAGTGTGTGGGGAGGGGTTAGTTGGTTTTGTGCTGCACATTAACCCGAAAATCTCAGCCCCTCCTTTTAAATGGCCAACCCAACGGGTGCTTGGTATGGGACATGAGGGCTCTGCTGTTTGAAATCATTCCCACATGTTATGAAGGTTAAAGAAGCCAAAAGACTGGCTTACCATGTCTGCCTGCAAGCCAAATTCTGTTGCCTGCTGGCTCTACATGTGTGATCTCTCACACCAAACCGGGAGGCCCTCAATATAAGAGGTAAAATGCGACCTTGTAAAGAAAGCACACGTGCTATGTAATGTTAACAGCTTGGTTCACTGTGAAAGAGGCTACCTATTGTTCTCTAAAATGTGTCTTTTTAAGTACTACTCTCCCTTTTTTACCTCCTGCAGCTGCAAATGTTTCAACGCTCCAAGTAACATCTCCATCCCAGAGGCTGGCGAAGATTAGAAGGCAAAAAAACCGCACTCGTGATTAAATGTTCTCTGAGCTCATGCAGTCCTCCCACACTGAAAGAGCCCAGCAGAATGCGTGGAGGCAGACAATGTCAGAGTGCAGGAAAGCACAAAATGAACGAGAGGACAAGAGGGACACTCAAGAGGACAGGTGGCCGGATCAAGATGATAGGTGGCGTCAGCGAGGTGGGAGGTACCAGGAGACAGCAGCAGACGGTACATTAGGGCTGCTAACCATCTTCGCTAACTTGCAAAGGCAAGGTGCTGCTGCTGTGTAGCACTGCAATACCACATCTGCCAGCAGCACCCAGAAGACATACGGTGACAGTTAGCAGAGCAGGCTCCATGCTTGCCATGGTATGTCATCTGCACAGATAACCCAGGGAAAAAGGCGAGAAATGATTTTTTGCCTTTGGTTTCATGGAGGGAGTGGCGGGGGGCTAATGACATGTACCCAGAACCACCCATGACAATGTTTTTGCCCCATCAGGCATTGGGAGCTCAACCCAGAATTCCAATGGGCAACAGAGACTGCGGGAACTGTGGGATACCTACCACAGTGCAACGCTCCGAAAGTAGATGCTAGCCTCGGTACTGTGGATGCACTCTGCCGATTTAATGGTCTTAAGTGGGGACGCACGCAATCAATTGTATCAAATTGATTTCTAAAAAAATCAACTTATATTAAATCAACCTAATTTTGTAGTGTACACATACCCTAAGGATTCTCTGCCTCTCCAGCTCTGCTTCCCAACCTCTCATTACCCCGATTAGTTACCCCTCCTGCCAGAACCAGTCTCCAGCTACCCAGACTATATACATCACTTGTGTGTGTGTTTCAAAAGTTTGATAGAAAATATTTGACCTGGTAGAGTAAGGTTGTGCAGGGAGTGGGGGAACAAGATTTCTTCTGTTTCAGATAGTAATAGCATATTCAATACTTCACAATTCCCCTAATGGCCTTTCCCAACCCTTCGGGGGTGGGGGGTCATGATGACCCTCTGGTTGAGAAATCCTGGCCTAGTAGTTAGGGCACAGAAGCTGGACTGGAGAGTGGGGAGTAAGGGGGATGCCGCCTCAATCCTCTGCTTTCCTGTAGGGCTGCTGATCCTTGAAATATACATTATAAAAAGGGAGATTTTGATTATATTTGTGCTAATACTAAAAAGAAAAGAACAAAAAAACTAATTTATGCACCCCGCTGCTATTGATTTTGTCCTAATTTCTGAAGCTCTCAGTTAAAGTTTAATTAATGTTTTCAGACTTTGAATTGTTAGTAATGAGGGTGTGAATTGGCGGTGTTAATTGCCATTGCTTAGTGATAATGACAGAACTGCAGTACTGTTTTAACCTTGCTTAAACAAGATGTCCAGTTGACAATTTCAAAGCAGAGCAGCAAAAAGGAAAGCTAAGTTAGAAAGAGAATGTTGTAAGGAAGTTACCTAAACTTGCTAACTATTTCTCTGTTAGTACTGCTTCAGAATCATCTTCCATGATGGTGGATCATCTTTCTTAGAAAATGATAATCAAAGCAAAGATATGAGCATGAACTTGTTCCCTCAGGAGACTTCAGAAGAAAAGGCAAGCATTCCTGAAATCAAGGACAAAACTAATGATGAAAAAGAGGACCCACTTTTTCTAACACCTGTCCGTAAGGAAGGTAGAATGAATAGTAGTGATAAAGAGGATGATGTTGCTGTCAGTGTTTAACAAAATCCGGCTAAATGGCCTTCTTTGATAATGGAAGAGTTTTGTCCTACATGTATTGAGAAAGATCTGCTCTATTTTCAGAATCGCAATGACAAAGTTATAGTTTCTGAGTATCAGAAATGGTATCTTTCACCTCTTCTTTTTGAATGAAAACTACCAAATGGAGATCATTAGAGGCATTGGTTGAAGCATTCTAAATCCACAGGAATTTTATCTGAAAACTCTTTTCAGTGCCTAATAATCTTAGCACCTTCATAACCCCAGGCTTTTCCAACTGGAAAAAAGCAGAAAAGACGACTTGTTCTCATGAAAACAGTGTGGAACATTGGAACGCCATAGTTGCATGGCTAGCATGTTCACAAGACAAGAATCACATTGACAGGGAAATGGTATAGCTGCATCTAACACAAACTGCTTACTGGGAAGACACTTTAAGGCATATTGTGACAGTTATTAAGCTTATTAAGTGGCTGGGGAAATTATTGGCTTTCCTCAGAATTGAAATTATCTAGATATTCTTGAAGCCATCATCAAATTTGACCAGTTTGTAAGAGAGCATATTAAATACTATGGAAACAAAGGGAAAACGTCACCCATCCTACTTGTCGAAAACAAACCTGTCATGAGTTCATTGAGCTATTAGGACATAAGATTTTGGAATTCATTGTAACTGAAGTCAAACAGGCAAAATATTACTCTTTGATAGTAGATTCAATCACCCATGGAAATCAGTTATCTGTCATTTTATGCTACTGCTTACATGGTGACTTAATTAGGTTTATACCAACTGAAAAGCAGATTGGCAAATTGCTCTTCCAGACTATGAACAGTTTATTGGATGCAAATGACAACAATACTGTTGAAAACTGCAGAGATTAGTCATACAATAACACAAGTAACATGAGTGAAAAGAATGAAGATCTTCGAGGAGTGGATCACACTTGATGGATGTCCTTAAACTCCAAAGTGGAATGATATAGAGGAGTCTTCAGCTGGCTACTTAGGTCAACTTTAAATCTGCTTTGTATGGCTAGAGTGTTGCAAAGCAGACTTAGCACATGTCAGGATCACCAGCTGTAGGTCTCCATATTCAGAGCATCTGGCAGTGGCACTCCACCCTCTTTGCCACCAAAGAGCAGCCCTGAAAAAGTGTTAAGATATGCAGCCTAAAATAGTAATGTCCAGGGCAAGCTGCAAAAGTCTTCTAAGAAGCAATATATTCCCATACTGCAAGAGGAGAGAGTGTGCGTGTATGCATGTGCACACATGGGCAATGGCACAAAAGAGAAAAGAATTCCTATAGTTCTGTCACTCTCACAGGCAGTTTTCTGACAACTGAACATCCGAAAGACAAAAGAACCACCTAAGCCTCTCTTCGTGCAGAAAATTTCACAACACAAAATACCCCTCCTCATAGGTCTCTCTCTCTCCACACAGGTTATTATTGATCTTTGCTCACCCTTTCTAAATCCACAAGATCCCAGTACCTTCTGCTAACACTCTCACTCTCAGAGAGAAATCAGTTCATACCCTATTTCCTTGTGAGAGAAACAGAAATGCTGGTTGAGGGATCAGCAATAAGGAGAAAGCAAAAAGGAGGAAAAAAAGAACAAAATGCAAACAACCCCTCTGCAAATACTACAACCGGTTTATCGAAGGCCTGTTCCAAATACTGGCTCCTACGAACGCTTTTGAATCCTTTTAAAGAGACATTCATGTCCTTGGGTGACGGGATTTGCTGGGGGAGTCAAGGGGCCAGAATGGAGCAGTGTTGTAGTAACACCCACCCTCCCTTACAGTCCTGGTTCTGTCCATTGCTGTATATAATTATTAGTTACAGTACAATTGAATTTTTAAGAAAATAATACAAACATATGTTTACTTACTAAGGCATTTTGGTGCAGGAGACCAGCTCGCTTTAGTACATCTGATCAGAGGCCACCTCTCCTCTCTTTCAGATACGTAACCATCAAGACATCTGTAGTAAATTGCCACACCTAACTGTGCTGGAAAGGCTCGTTCTTTGTAATATTCATAATAGTCAGTCAGTGCTCCATTTTCTATATGTGGGTAGTCACAGGGTCTCACTTTAAAAAAAAAAGTTTAAAACATATAATATTACAAGGTACATGCAAGAAAAATTGCCTCCTTCTGTGGACACTCATTCGAAGAGGTGGAAGGAGAGAAGAGCCCTGCAAAGTTACAATCAGAGTTTACCCGAATTGTTCCATTGGACCACGAGATAGAGCTTTCACCTGTGTAGGCAGGGTTTCCAGCCCCCAGAACCCACATGTTGTGTGGGAACTCCTCATGATACAGGGCCATCGACCAGTTGGCAAGATAGTGTCACGGAGGTGACTGAATTTCCTCCACACAAGATAGGACATGATCCACATACTAAAGGTTCTTTTTGTGTGAAGATCCAGCTTTTTGGATTAAGTCCATGTTATCCAAGACATCTGAGTCCCTTATCAAAGAATTAATTTATAACACCATTTCTGGACTCCAAATCCACTTACACCTCTTCCTATTTTAGACAGCTTTCATTTGTTTCTAATCATCAAAGCCAAATTCTAAAGTTCTTGATAAGTTTTTCCTTAGTCCCTACTCAACAAAACTCTCATTGTAGCCACTGGGATTTTACCTGAAGAAAGACTGAGTAAACATTTGAGAACGAACTTCTTGATTGTGCACAGAGAAAAGAACTGTCTGGAAGAATCTGTTGTGTGCATTGTTGGTGTAGCCATGTCAGTCCCAGGATATTAGAGAGACAAAGTGGGTGTGGTAATATCTTTTATTGGACCAGTTTCTGTTTGTGAGAGAGACAAGCTTTCAAGCTTACACAGAGCTCTTCTTCAGGAAGAGACTGACAGTTCAGAATAAATGAGGAAACAAAAATGGACGGTACAAATCTAGAGCTGTGGTATATGTAAGCGACTCAGAATCCAATTATGACAGGTTTTCATTTTCTTTTATACCATTCATATAGTAATGGTATTGTGCTTGGTATGCTATTATTTGGATGGATAAAATACACAGCTACAAATCTTCCCTGTAGAAGAGTTGAGTCTAGCACATTTTGTCAAATAAATCATGGTGTATATGTTGGTTGTATAGTTATTAACTGCACCATTAACTTATACCATATCATCTTATTTTCACAGGTGCTTTATCCAAGTACATCAAAGTAAATAAGGAAAATAAATAAATAAGTGTTATTTACTCCTTCTCATAACACAAGACCTAGGGGTCACCAAATGAAATTAAAAGGCAGCAGGTTTAAAATGAACAAAAGGAAGTATTTCTTCACACAATGCACAGTCGACCTGTGGAACTCTTTGCCAGAGGATGTTGTGAAGGCCAAGATTATAACAGGGTTCAAAAAGGAACTGGATAAATTAATGGAGGATAGGTCCATCAATGGCTATTAGCCAGGATGGGCAGGGATGGTGTTCCTAGCCTCTGTTTGCCAGACACTGAGAATGGGCGACAGGGCATGGATCACTTGATGATTACCTGTTCTGTTCATTCCCTCTGGGTCACCTGGCATTGGCCACTGTCGGAAGACAGGATACTGTGTTAGATGGACCTTTGATCTGACCTGGTATGGCCATTCTTAAGTTCTTAAACTTTGTAAAAGGAAAAATCCTGCGAATATACCTGTTTCATTTCTGTTTACATTCTCAACTGCAGAAATTGTATAATCAGTGTATAATAGTTTGGGTTTTGATATTTAAAAAATATGTTAAAATAAAAGTAACTTACAGATACATCTTGGAACAGGTAACCAGCCATTCTTTGTGCATTCTGCTCTCCTGTCCTTATTGTCTGTTTCAAAGTGAAATCCTTGATTACACTCTACTCTGATTGCTTCCAATTCTCTGAACACTTTCTTTTTGGGGTGATAGGTTCCATTAGCCACTGTTGGAGAATCGCATCTAATTTCTAAACAGAAACATATGAACAAGTTTAACAACTGTAAAAAGGACTTTAGGCTGTAAGTCCTCCCTTTAATGAAGATTTCTTGTATCTATCTTTTTCCCCTTAGCTTTACTAGCACTGTCATATTTGAACATCATCTGCATAAAATTGGCATGGTGAGATTCCTATGGATTTGAAGAAGTCTACAGTTTTTTACCCATCTTTAGAGATCAGAGTATTTGCTTGGGGTAGTTTATTTTATTTTGGGGGTGAGAAGGGGTCAGTTGTTGTTATAAGTGTCATTCTAACTATTGTAGAAAAACTTTACCAAAAAATGAAGCCTTGCAGTGAGACCTAAAGGTGATCACACAGTTAAAGCATTTGAAATGTAAAGCTGTAAGTATGACTTTTACTTTAACAATATCCTTTATTCCTCTTCCCTGTAGCTATAGGGAGAGTTTAGAAGAAATCCCCTCTGTTTGACTGTCTTTTCGACAGTATTGATGATATGATAACTGGTCTTTATGGGGAAAAGAGAAGCTATTTGAGATGGGCTGGACCTTACTGCTGCTGCTGTTAAAGTCTGATCCTGTTTCCTTTAAGATGAAACAAGACAAACACAAGCAAAAGAGGGGAGAACAGAATAGAGGAATACAAAATGTACCTTTTGTTTCTGGTGCTGACTCTTACTTGCCACTTTTCTGCTTGAGAAATACAAGCACTGCATACCTGCTTATTAGAGACCTCACAAACTTATGCCAGCAGCAGGCTATTCAGGGCGTTGCTTTTAGCTGTCTATTTGGTCACAGGCTCACAGCACTGTTCCACAATATACAGTCTTGGCTGGCTAAGCCAGACTTTTACAAAACAGAAGGCAGAATATGAGAGAGAGAGAGAGACGGAAAAGAGAATAAGACGGGGTGGAAAATGACACGAAAGAGGGAATGAGACTGAAAGCAGGAACCAAAGTCTCACACAACCCAGGATTTAGCGGGAGATGGTGAAGGTGGCAGTGTTTTCTGGGTCTGTCTCCTTGTCCCAGTCTGGTCAGGACGTCTTTCAGGATCAAGATGAAGGCCTAATGGTGTTATAGTATCACAGGAGATGGTGTGCATTGCAACCCTGATGACGGAAGTTCACTCCATCCAGTCCACCCATCTCCCACCCAGCCAGAAAGTGCTCCCTGAAGTCTTAGTGAGGGAAATGGGCCCAGTCACAGGATGCTTGCTCAGTTACCCAGTGTGCTGACTGCCTGGCCCATTTGCATGTTCTCTTAGAACATACACAGTCCATTTCTTCCTCCATGTGTACCTTTAATCTTTCAGATTCCAAGCACTGCAGAACATAGCACAGGCATGTGTCAGGAAGATCCTTCCACCCAACTTTCTCTGCAACACCCCAGCTCACTCTCCAATCTCCCCCTCCTTACTTTCTGTTCTTGTCAGTTATACACCTCTACCCCGATATAACACGAATTCGGATATAATGCAGTAAAGCAGTGCTCCGGGGGGGTGGGGCTGCACGCTCCGGTGGATCAAAGCAAGTTCGATATAACGCTATTTCACCTATAATGCGGTAAGATTTTTTGGCTCCTGAGGACAGCGTTATATCGAGGTAGAGGTGTATATCATCCCCTCCTGAGCTAGCAACTTAATTAGCCCAACCATTGCCCCCAAAGTCAACAGTCCCCACCACAACAGGTTTACTCCAATAAAACCATAATCTTCTCTATTATACAGTTACCCAAGTGACCACAGTACTACAGCTAAATACTTTGTCACAGACCCCAAAAAAGAGAAAAGGGTTGAATAACCCATCCCTTCATTATTTTGTCCACCAAGTAGGCTTACTTTCTGCCACACCAATTTTTTACCCAATGATTTCCATTCCCACACTCCTCTTGTTTACCAGATATGATCTTAACACAATCCTTTAGTTACATCAGTATGTCCTTTGTCTTCTGTGTGTAATTTTTCCCCATCAATATTTTTAACAAGTGATAGGACCATTTTATAAGGCTTTTTTCCTACTTTTTCAAAGTTAAATTTACAATTGGGGTAGGCCTGCTAGAGCTCAATTATTACAACACTTCTTACAGCAAAAATGCTTTCTATCTAGCTCACATACACTTTTTCCTAGGCTTGGTGATTGACATTTTCCCAGAGCAATGCAACTGTCTTGGCAGATCATAAATCTGTTTTCTTCTTCGAGCGCTTGCTCATATTGATTCCAATTAGGTGTGTGCGCGCGCCGAGCGCACATTCGCCGGAAGATTTTTACCCTAGCAACACTGGGTGGGTTGGCTGGGTCGCCCCCTGGAGTGGCTCCGCTATGGCGATGAATATATAGCCCTGCCGACCCAACCCCCCTTCAGTTCCTTTTTACCTCCCGTGTCTGTTGTTGGAACAGTGGAGTATGGCTTAGCTGATCTCCACTTCCCTAACTACTCGTAGTTCCTTATTAATAGTTAAGTATCAGAGGGGTAGCCGTGTTAGTCTGGATGTGTAAAAGCAGCAGAGAATCCTGTGGCACCTTATAGACTAACAGACGTTTTGGAGCGTGAGCTTTCTTCGTGGGTGTAATACCACTTCGTCAGACGCAGGTAGTGGAAATTTCCGAGGGAATATATACTAGCAAGAAGTAGAGATAATGAAATTAGTTCAATCAGGAGGTATGAGGTCCGTTCTAGCAGATTAGAGGTGTGAAAACCAAGGGAGGAGAAACTGTTTCTGAAATTGGCAAGCCATTCACGTCTTTTTTAGTCAGAGTGATAGTGTCAAATTTTGCAGATGAATGAGCTCCAGTTTCTCTTTGAAGTCTAGTCTGAAGTCTTTATTTCCTTGGCAGGATGCGCCACATTAAGGGTCTGCTATAGTGTGGCACGGAGTTGAAGTGTCTCCTACAGGTTTTGTATATTGCCATTCTGATATCGATTCTGTGTCCAATTTATCCTTTTCCGTAGTGGACTGTCCAGTTTGGCAGATGTACATAGCAGAAGGGCATTGCTGGCAATGAATGGCGTATATACAAAAGGAGGCCGCCAGACAACTGACTCTGGTTATACGCTGGTGTAATTCTACAGCCACTTCCTCATCCTTTCAAGATCCCATCTTGAGCATACACTAAGGAACTGCATCATTACTCAGGACACTCCTACATTAACTAACACCGGAACAAATCAAACATACCTTCAGAGCCCAACCAGGGTTATTCTATCTACTACCAAGATCCACAAACCCTGGAAAATCCTGGACGCCCCATCATCTCGGCATTGGCACTCTTCACTGAAGGGACTGTCTGATATGTGGATCTCTACTCAGACCCTATGCCAACCAAGCACTCCAGCTATCTCCGTTGGACACCACTGATTTCCTGAGAAACTACAATGCATTGGTCACTCCCAGAAAACACCATCCTAGCCACCGTCATGGAGTAGAGGCTCTCTACACAAACACCCACACACAGATGGAATACAAGCTGTCAGGAACAGTATCCCTGATGATGCCACAGCACAACTGGCTGCTGAGCTCTGTGCTTTATACTCACAACACAACTATTTCAATTTGATGACAATATATATCTCCAGATCAGTGGCACTGCTATGGCACTCCAGCATGGCCCCACAATACGGCCAATATTTTATGGCTGACCTGGAACAACGCTTCCTCAGCTCTCGTCCACTCACGCCCCTTCTCTTACCTACGCTAACATTTTGATGACATTCTTCATCATCTGGACCATGGGAAGGAGACTCTAGAAAAATTCCACCACACAATTTCAACAACTTTCCACCCCACCATCAACCTCAGGCCTGGACCAATCTACACGGGAGGTCCACTTTCTAGACACACACGGTGCAAATTAATGATGGTCACATTAACACCACCCTAATATCAAAAACCTACCCGACCACTATGCCTACCTTGCTTCATGCCTCCAGCTTCCATCCGGGAGGCACATCACTACGATCCATTTGCTACAGCCAAGCACTGAGGTACAACCGCATCTGCTCTAACCCCGTCAGACAGGGAGACCAACACCTGTACAAAAATCTCCACCAAGCATTCTCAAAACCTACAATACCTCCACGAGGAAATAAGGAAACAGATCAACAGAGCCAGAGTCGTTGTACCCAGAAGCCTTCCTACTGCAAGACAAAACCCAAGAAAGAACCAACAGGACTCCACTGGCCATCACATACAGCCCCCAGCTAAACCCCTCCAACTGCATCATCAGGGATCTACAACCCATCCTGGACAATGATCCCACACTTTCACAGGTCTTGGGGTGGCAGGCCACATCCTTGCGCCCCTACTAAGACAACCTTGCCAACCTGAAAACGTATTCTCACCAGCAATCTGCACCATCACATCCACAGTAACTCTAGCTCAGGAACCAATCCATGCAACAAACCTCGATGCCAACTCTGCCCCATATCTACACTCAGCGACGACCATCACAGGACTAATACCAGATCAGCCACAGCCATCACGGGTTCATTCACCTGACGTCCATCCATGTAATATACGCCATCATATGCCAGCAATGCCCTCTGCTATGTACATCGGCCAAACTGGACACAGTCACTACGGAAAGGATAAATGGACACAAATCAGATTCAGGAATGGCAATATACAAAAACCTGTAGGAAGCACTTCAACCTCCTGCCACACTATAAGCAGACCTTAAGGTGGCCATCCTGCAGCAAAAAATTCAGGACCAGACTTCAAAGAGAAACTGCTGAGCTTCAGTTCATCTTCTGCAAATTTGACACCATCAGCTCAGGACTAAACAAAGACTGTGAATGGCTTGTAGCTTTCCAATACAGACCAGTTTCTCCTCCTTGGTTTTCACAACCTCTACTGCTAGAACAGGGCCCATCCTCCCTGATGAACTAACCTCGTTATCTCTGACCAGACTTCAAAGAGAAACTGCTGAGCTTCAGTTCATCTGCAAATTTGACACCATCAGCTCTGGACTAAACAAAGACTGTGAATGGCTTGCCAATTACAGAACCAGTTTCTCTTCCCTTGGTTTTCACACCTCTACTGCTAGAACAGGGCCTCATCCTCCGATTGAACTAACTTCGTTATCTCTAGCTTGCTTGCTAGCATATATATACCTGCCCCTGGAAATTTCCACTACTTGCGTCTGACGAAGTGGGTATTCATCCACGAAAGCTCATGCTCCAAAACGTCTGTTAGTCTATAAGGTGCCACAGGATTCTCAGCTGCTTTTATTAATAGTTGTTTATATAGTTATAATCTCTATAGTTGTAGTTAGTTTTAGTCGTTTCTATAATATCATTAGTGTATACAGTAGCTAGCAGATTGGAGATTAGCCCCTTCCCCCCCACCCGGTACCGGGGCTCATGCCCGGGTCACCGGGCTTCAAACCATGCTCGGCCTTCCATAAGCCAGTGCCAACGGGAGATCCCCACAACATCTGCCTTAAGTGCCTTGGAGAATCCCATCTCTCAAATAAGTGCCGGATCTGTAAGGCTTTAAACCGAGGACGAAAAAAGAGCGACGTTCCCTGTCACCGCGGGTCAAGAAGCATCAAAAGACTCCCACTGCTTCGGTGCCACCTGCACCACAGTCAGAGCACCCGCCTAAGTCGCACCGCCCGGCACCGATACCTGCCGTGGCACCGCCAGCTTCGGCACCGTCGATACCGGTCCCACAAGGACTGTCGAGTCTGGTGCCTGAAAGCTCCCCAGCGCATGCTGTGGTTGAGTTCACTATCCTATCCACGCCTGAGACCTTCTCCACGGAGAGGGACTTGATTGCAATGATGGAGTCTGCACTGCCTCAACCCCCGGCACCACTGGTGCGGGTTATTCAGTCTATTGGCAAGCCTACCCTTCTGAGTCCACCCTCCATCGGCACCGCTGAGAGGCACTGATCAAGATCTTGGTCCCACTGGTGTTCTCGGTTCCATCACCGATCCCAGTCCCGAGGCTGTTCGCAGTCCCGGCACCGCTCTCCATCATGGTACCGGTCGCACTCGCTGCACCACTCAGCGTCCTGTTTGCCAGCTTGGCACTCCCGGTACCGATCCAGCTCCCAGCACCATTCCCGGCACCGCACCTCTCGCAGCCGCTCCAGGTGACGAGCCTCGAGATCCCGGTCGACCTCCTAGCACTGTTACGGTCGCAGGTGCCGGTCTTATTCATGGTACGGTAATGGCACCCGGTACCGCTCCCCGGTGCCACACAGAGAGAGATCATCTAGAGACATGGTTCCTTCTCAGAGTTTCTCAGCTCCTCTTTGGCCGTCTAGACACACCTCAGTGTCATCTCAAGAGGACAATGCTTCCTATGCACAGGACCGTGACTCAGGCATGCCCAGCCGAGTCTTCCAGGAGACCCAAGGTCAAGAACAAGGGCCTCATCAGTGGTCGTTCTGGACACCATGGGCATATCACCAAGCCCAAGCTGCACACCCAGAAGCCCCACGCTCCATGCCTTCTGAACATCAGGTGCCAGAGGCGACTGTAAGACGCCCCCCACCTGTGGGTACAGATGAAGCGTCCATTCCGCCGACAGACTCTCAGGTCCCACATGAACCTGACACCGCCCAAGAACAAGAGCCCACGCAGGACCCTCTTGTACCTGGCCTCTCCTCTTCCTCCTTTCCAGATGAGGTGGTGGCAGGGACATCCTCCTCCCGCCCTCCCCCAATTGACCTGAGGGCCCATCAGGATCTTCTGAGGTGAGTGGCCCAGAATATGAATCTTCAGGTGAAGGAGGTCCTGGAGATAGAAGACCCTGTGGTGGATATTTTATCAGCTGACACCCCCACAAGAGTAGCCTTGCTCTTTATTTGTACGATTCAGACAAACGCCGATACCATCTGGGAATCTCCAGCCTCTATTCCGCCCATGGCCACAAGAGTTGAGCGGAAGTACATGGTACCCTTGAAAGGGTATGAGTATTTGTACATACACCCTCTTCCCTGCTCCCTGGTCGTGCAATCGATTAACAAGAGGAAGTGCCATGGCTAGCAAGCTCCTGCTCCAAAATCCAAGGAGGCTAGGTGCATCAACTTATTGGGCCACAAGGTATACTGTGCTGGAGGCCTCCAACTCAGAGTGGCGAACCAGCAAGCCCTACTTAGCCGATACAGCTACAATACTTGGACAGCGGTGGGCAAATTCATGGAGCTAGTTCCCCAAGACTCCTGCCAGGAATTTGCAGCCCTCTTGGAGGAAGGAAAGAAGGTGGCAAGAACCTCTCTCCAAGCCACACTGGACGCGGCTGACTCAGCAGCCAGAACTCTGGCCTCAGGAGTGGCCATGAGGAGAATATCATGGCTTCAGGTGTCAGGCCTCCCAGCTGAGTTTCAACAGACTATACAAGACTTGCCTTTTGAGGGCCAAGGCCTATTTTCTGAAAAGACTGACCCTAGGCTGCAGAGCCTAAAGGACAACAGGGGGATCATGCGCTNTCTAGAGACATGGTTCCTTCTCAGAGTTTCTCAGCTCCTCTTTGGCCGTCTAGACACACCTCAGTGTCATCTCATGCGGACATTGCTTCCTATGCACAGGACCGTGACTCAGGCATGCCCAGCCGAGTCTTCCAGGAGACCCAAGGTCAAGAACAAGGACCTCATCAGTGGTCGTTTTGGACACCATGGGCATATCACCAAGCCCAAGCTGCTCACCCAGAAGCCCCACGCTCCATGCCTTCTGAACATCAGGTGCCAGAGGCGACTGTAAGCTGCCCCCCTCCTGTGGGTACGGATGAAGCATCCGGTCTGCCGACAGACTCTCAGGTCCCACCTGAACCTGACACCGCCCAAGAACAAGAGCCCATGCAGGACCCTCTTGTACCTGGCCTCTCCTTTTCCTCCTCTCCAGATGAGGCGGTGGCAGGGACATCCTCCTCCCGCCCTCCCCCAATTGACCTGAGGGCCCATCAAGATCTTCTGAGGCGAGTGGCCCAGAATATGAATCTTCAGGTGGAGAAGGTCCTGGAGATAGAAGACCCTGTGGTGGATGTTTTATCAGCTGACACCCCCACAAGAGTAGCCTTGCTCTTTATTTGTACGATTCAGGCAAACACCGATACTATCTGGGAATCTCCAGCCTCTATTCCGCCCATGGCCATAAGAGTTGAGCAGAAGTACATGGTACCCTTGAAAGGGTATGAGTATTTGTACATACACCCTCTTCCCTGCTCCCTGGCCGTGCAATCGATTAACAAGAGGAAGTGCCATGGCTAGCAAGCTCCTGCTCCAAAATCCAAGGAGGCTAGGTGCATCGACTTATTGGGCCACAAGGTATACTGTGCTGGAGGCCTCCAACTCAGGGTGGCGAACCAGCAAGCCCTACTTAGCCAATACAGCTACAATACTTGGACGGCGGTGGGCAAATTCATGGAGCTAGTTCCCCAAGACCCCTGCCAGGAATTTGCAGCCATCTTGGAGGAAGGAAAGAAGGTGGCAAGAACCTCTCTCCAAACCACACTGGATGTGGCTGACTCAGCAGCCAGAACTCTGGCCTCAGGAGTGGCCATGAGCAGAATATCATGGCTTCAGGTGTCAGGCCTCCCAGCTGAGTTTCAACAGACTATACAAGACTTGCCTTTTGAGGGCCAAGGCCTATTTTCTGAAAAGACTGACCCTAGGCTGCAGAGCCTAAAGGACAA
>NC_133775.1:46182800-46184066 GCF_003597395.2 Chelonoidis abingdonii | reverse complement strand
GCCACCTTCCACGAGAGGTTAGACCAGGAGCACGTGGCCAGTGGTTCTAACGGGAGCCCTGTGAGACAAGCCAACACCAGGTTCAGGTCCCACTATGGGACTGGCGAGTCTAGAATATGGAAAAAGACGGCCCAAACCCTTAAGGAATCAGCCAGTCATTGCATGGGAAAAAACTGTGTGCCCTTGCACCGGCAGATGGAAGGCTGATATGGCTGCCATGTGCACTCTGACCGATGAGGGCACCAGGCAGAGGAAGTAATCAAGGATAAGCTGGATTGGGGCAGTCACTGGGGAGATGCTCTGGTCTGCCACTCACCTAGAAAACCGGGACCACTTCGCCAAATAACCATGACGAGTGGAAGGCTGTCTACTTTCGAGGAGGATGCACTGAACCTGTCCAAGTATGTCCTTTCCTCTCCACCAATCCACTGAGCAGCCACGCCATGAGGTGAAGAGCTGCTAGGCTGGCGTGGAGGAGGAGGTCCTGGGGATGAGAGATCAGATCCGGACAGAGCGGCAATGGCCACGGCGGAGCTTCCGCCAGGCCTGTGAGGGTCCTGTAACAATGCTGCCTGGGCCACGCTGGGGCAAACAGGAGGACTCAGGCCTTGTCTGAATTTATCTTCTCCAGGACCCTGTTGATTAGGGGGGAATGGGGGAAAGGCTTAGAGAAGCCAGTCTGACCAGGACAGGAGAAAGGCATCGGAGATAGTGCCCCTCCCCAGGCTCCCCTTGAAGTAGAACTGGGGGCAACGCCAGTTCTGCCAAGTTGCGAATAGGTCCACCTGGGGAGTTCCCCACCTTCGGAAAAGCTGGTGGGCCACCTCAGGGTGGAGGGACCATTCGTGTTGCAAAGAAAAGTCCCTGCTCGAGTGATCCGCGCTCTCATTCGGGGCAGCCAGTAGGTGGAAGGCCTTCAGGTGGATGCATGGGCTATACAGAAGTCTTACAGCCTGAGGGCTTTGCAGCAGAGGGCAGAGGATTGAGCTCTGCCTTGCTTGTTGATATAGAACATCAAGGCCATGTTGTCTGTGAGGACTCTGAGTACCTTGCCCTCTAGGTGCGAGTGGAAGGCCATACACGCCAGCGGCGCAGCCCTGAGCTCCTTGACATTTATATGTAGAACCAGGTCTTGAGACGACCACAGACCTTGGGTCTGAAAGTTCCCCACATGGTCCCCCCAATCCAGGTCTGACACATTGGACACCAGCCCCAACGACAGTGCCCTGTCCCTGAACAGGACCCCTTGGAGCATGTTGTTTGGGA
>NC_133775.1:45973000-46182700 GCF_003597395.2 Chelonoidis abingdonii | reverse complement strand
TGAACAGCTCCTGAACAAACTCTACCTACCTCAGAGCTTGGTTTAGTTAACACTTTTTTCAAATACATTTTATTTGGAATTGTTCCTAATTTCTATTTTATGCTAGGTAAAGGCACAAATTAATTGTAGATAGAAAACATTCCATTAGTTTCATGCTTTTATTGTCTTACTGCTTCATCACTCACTGCTTCATCACTCTTCCTGCAAATAGCCTAAAAACAGTGACATTACCCATTACATTCAGATTCAGGTAACACTAATCATCTGTAGTAGATGACTTTCAGAAAATGGAAAAAACTGTTTGTATTTTCCTAGGACTAAAGTTCCTTACTTGAAATCACATTTACAACATGCATTGAAGCCAACCAGCTTCAACGAGAGTCACAGAGGGCACAATGGCCCTTAATTATTTTATCATGGGATCGCCATCAGTTTCACTGCAGAATTTTTCCATTTGGATTTCTATAACATTCTAATAATATTTTTGTTGTTGTTACAGAGCCATGTGTTATCACGCAAGAAGATATGAGATCACGCAACATAGAACTAAAGTGGGAGTCAGCTCAAAAACGCTATGTGTCACATGGAGATTTTGTAGAGTTTAAGTGTAGATCCAGTTTCTTTCAAAACTCTTCAAATAATTACAGAGTGCAGTGCAATGCGGGCCAAATACCTTATCCCCAATGCACTTAGAGATGGGTGAATGTAGGAGACTTCACCACATGTGAATGGCAAGTACCCTTTATTATTATGCTTATCAGTGGTCCCTCTGAAATGGATCCCCAGGGTTATATCATTCAAATAAGAACTACCATCAGATAGCAGTCACTCCAGGAACGGTATAAGCAATAACTAATTCATGTAACTAATGCTATAGTGACCCTTTCGGGTGTGCCGCTTTTTAGGAATAATGCCTCCATAAATAATCACAACCAAGACGGTGGCAGACATAAGCAGTCCTCAAATAGATCAAACAAAAGAATATAAAATTCCAGAGACACTTTAAAATGAACTGCAAAGAAAACAAAATTGGGGTTTGTGCTCTTTCTTGCTTCTTTATGGTGGCTAAAAGCAGTCTAAAAACTGGATTTTTCCCCCCTTCCTTGGATATTGCACTAGAAATTGAGACCTAGTTTAAAATGGAAGCCTAAGATGATTGGAAAATAAGCGCAATTGTGACATCACAAGAACCAAGCATGAAAATTAAGCAAATAAAACAGGATGTGATTTTTAGTCAGACTGTAATTTATGTGTTTTGTTTTTAACAACTGTTTAATTTCAGTTACCAAGATCTCATGCCCCTACAATTAAGTATGTTAGAGTGTATAATAAATGTGCTCTGAGACCTCGCAGTCGTCCTCCAGTAAAATCAGGGAAGTCCATATGCCTGGTATTTCTAAGGTAAAAAAAAAAAAAAAAAGGCAATTAAAAACTTGTAAACAGAACAGTCCTTTCAGACTTTCTGCTACTTATAAAGAAACGAGAGGGCTTAAGCTATTTTAAAAAAATGCAGGTCACCTTTAAAAAACATGCTTTCTGTTCTCTCATACATTCACTGGTATCTTCTTAAACCCTGCTTAGCTTCCAACAGTGATCTCCCATATTGCTCAGGAGGAGAGATGGCCACTCTGAAATGGACCTCCACCTCAATTTTATCAAATCTTACACACTTCTGTGCTTGGCAGAGTATCACTTCACCAGAATTATATAAAACCCACTCATACTGCCACCGGCCCATCCACTACAGGCTGCATATGCTACGTACACCAAATCTGGCAAACAAGCAAGCAAGCAAGCAAACAAACCTTATATGAGAGAATGTATCAAGCAGATATCCTAATGGTCAGAGTATCCTAGCTGGCAATGAATTCACATTTCCTACACCTTCCCAATCAGAAGCACAAATATACCAAAATTGTTGTCATAACGATTGTGACAGACGCGACCAGTGAGGTACAGGAGTCTGTAGAGGGCAAATATACTGGTCACTGATGAGTAGTTTTTCTGTTCCCTGAGTGACCAGAGCAGGGGCTGCACTAGAGTAATCAGGAACTGCTAGAACCAATTAAGACAGACAGGCTGATTAGATCACCCACAGCCAATCAAGGCAGGCTAATCAGGGCACCTGGGTTTAAAAGGAGCTCACTCCAGTCAGGCGTGGAGAAGCCAGAGGAGAGAAAGTGCACGTGAGGAGCTGCGAGCAAGAAGCACAAGTTGCTGAGAGCGAGAGGGTGTGCTGCTGGAGGACTAAGGAGTATAAAGCATTATCAGACACCAGGAGGAAGGTCTGTGGTGAGGGTAAAGAAGGTGTTGGAGGAGGCCATGAGGAAGTAGCCCAGGGAGTTGTAGCTATCATGCAACTGTTACAAGAGGCAGGGCCGGCTCCAGGCCACAGCGCGCCAAGCGCGTGCTTGGGCGGCACGCTGCGGGGGGCGCTCTATCAGTTGCTAGGAGGGCGCAGGTGGCTCTGGTGGACCTGCCACAGGCATTTCTGTGGACGGTCCGCTGCTCCTGCGGCTTCGGTGACCTTCCGCAGACATGCCTGCGGCAGCTCCACCAGAGCTGCGAGACCATCGGACCTCCGTAGAACACCTGCGGCAGGTCCACCGGAGCCGCGGGACCAGCTGACCATCCGCAGAAACGCCTGCAGGAGGTCCACCAGAGCCGGGGGACCAGCGAGCGCAGAGCACCCCCGCAGCATGCCACCGGTGCTTGGGGCGGCGAAATTGCTAGAACCGGCCCTGACAAGAGGCACTATAGACAGCTGCAATCCACAGCCCTGGACCTGGACCCCGGAGTAGAGGGCGGGCCCGGGTTCCCCCAAATTCCCAAGTCTGATCAGAGACAGGAGGAGCTGATCCAGACTGTGGGGAAGATCAGTGAGGTGAGCAAATCTGCCAATAAGCGCAGGACCCACCAAGGTAGAGGAGGAAATTTGTCACGCTATATTGTGGTACCTACCCCAAGCTCAGCCCCTGAGCACTCTCCCATTGACTCCTGTTACTCCAGCGCCATGAGAGGTGCAGGCAGATTGACAGGAGCGGCAGCAGTCGACTCATCGTGGCGAAGACACCACAGTAAATAATCTAAGTCTACTTCAGTAACTGAAGTTGCGTAACTTAGATCGATCCCCGCCTCAGTGTAGACCAGGGCTAGAGTAGAGCTTTAAGAGAGTGAAAACCAGAGGACACATCTTGTAGACTTATAAAGCTGTGTTGTCACTCTCATGACATTTTATGTCTTAAAGCCCAGCTCAAATGATAGATGGAATCTCAACTTTCAAGACCAGAGCCGAATGTCCTGGAGTTTGGATCTGAGGTTCTAGGCTTGGTTAATCTCTACCAGAAACACACTGGTTACAGGATGTACAGCAAATTCACATCATGTAAACTGCTTGATAAATCACAAACTCAGTCATTAGAAACGGCTGTCACCTCTTATTCAGGTCCTACTATGTTTCCTACACGAGATATAAGATATAGATGTATTATGTTACTGTTATTAATATAATCATCTGTTATGACCAATACAATATGGAAAGGAGGAAAGACTGGATATGAATAGGTTTGAGGACAATCCAAATACACTGCAGTCAATTAATGATTTTCTCTCTCTCTTGTATTTCCTTCATTAACATTTCTCACTTTACAAGCAACGGCTTGATCTCATCTAAAAAAAGGTTACTATCAGCTTTTCTTTTTTTTTACATTTTTTTCATAATATATATATATAATATATACTCTCCCCAAAAATGGATTTTCTTTTTGAAAACTGAATTTTTTGGCTGAAAACCTGTTTTTTGACAAAGTTGAAATTTTCCTATAGAAATACACCCATTGTTCTACTACTTTCCAACCACTCCATACTTGAGATGCCGTATATCGTCTATTGATAAGCTATGCGTTCCTTTAGAAATATGAAGTGCTCAGAAAAGTGGTGCTGCAATACTGGAGCTAGTTCTTATAAGGAGATCACTTACAGAAAAGTCTCAGCAACAATTGCAGAAAGCTAAGATTTTGGGAGGATAGGATAACAGATGGGAGACACGGGAACTTCTATAAAAGTATTTTACATCTCATTAATTTTGTAATACATGTAATGGGTTTGGGGGCAAATTTTAATTTCTTCAGATTTTCTCCCAAATCTTAAGCAATTAGGTTCAAACCTCAGCTACATGATCTCCATGCACAGTTTCAGGGGACAGTCCAATGCTCAAATGTTATGAGAATCTTGCACAGAAAGTTATGTGTCTTGCATGATATATAGGACAGTTTTACTGAACTGAAATTGTCTGAATTACACAAAGAAGGTCAAAGACAAATAAAGGTTATGTGCATGACTTTATTTAAGGTTCATGAAACCAAGAAATATATCCTCTGCTGAAATACGATGTTTAAGTTTTAAGTGGACATACAAGGTCAAATACTTTGTCTTTAAAAATAGTTTAGTAACATTTATTGGGTTTCTAAATAAATTTGGCTTCTTTCACAGCCCTTGAAGCATCATAGCTGTTGACGTCTTACCTATAAAGGCAAAACATAGTTGCTGTTATTCTTTGCAAATAATAAGTTCACAGATCTTTGAGCATCAGGTTCTGTAGAAGGTGGAGAGAATAGTATCAACAAGTGGCAAAGCCAAGGTCCATCAAAATGACATCTGACATGAATGTCAGTTCTTGTATGATCTAACTTTATATAAAATGATGCCACATAACACTTGGTTTTATTTATTTTATCTAGTATTCTATTAGGAATAGTTTTCCCACCATCCTATGTGATACGTTTTATTTCCATTCTAACTGAGGCAGTTAAATATAATGCTCCATAGTGCAGGAAGAATGTGGCAGGAGAGAAACAATATTTGAGATCCATCACTGGAAATAATCCTAATATGGATTACCTATAACCAGCAGTATAATCAACTAGATGCCACATACAGTTTTCATGAAGGTTCTGCTTGACCTGACCACTTGTCTAGTGTTACAACAACATGGTGCTTAAGAACATAAGAACATAACATAAAGAACGGCTGTACTGGGTCAGACCAATGTCCATCTAGCTAGTATCTGTCTACCGACAGAGACCAATTCCAGGTGCACCAGGAGGAGTGAACCTAACAGGTAATGATCAAGTGATCTTCTCCTGCCATCCATCCACCCCTGAATGCAAAACAGAGGCTAAACCCATTCCTTACCCCTCCTGGCTAAAAGCATTTAATGGGACTTACCTTCCATGATATTTAATCCGTTCTCTTTATCTATAATCAACTGTTTATAGTCCTAGCCTTCACAACTTCCTCAGGCAAGGAGTTCCACAAGTTGACTGTCTGCTGTGTGCAGAAGAACTTCCTTTTATTTGTTTTAAACCTGCTGTCCATTAATTTCATTTGGTGGCCCCTAGTTCTTGTATTATGGGAATAAGTAAATAACTTTTCCTTATCTACTTTCTCCACATCACCCTTGATTTTACACACCTCTATCAGATCCTCCCTTAGACTCCTCTTTTCCAAGCTGAAAAGTCCTAGCCTCTGACTCCCACCTGTGTTTGGGCAGAGTTTTCCTGGAACATATCATGGCACAGGCATGTAGAAGGGAAGGGAAGAGAAAAGACAGTTACCTTTTCTGTAACTGATGTTCTTCGAGATGCGTTACTCATGTCCATTCCAAAATAGGTGTGCATACGCGCCAAGCGTACCGGTGCCAGAAGTTTTTTCCCAGCAGTACCCATAGGGGAGTGCCTCTAATGACCCCTGGAGTGGCACCTCTATGGAAAGGTTTAAGGGGAGCTGAGTGTTCTCCCCACCCTCAGTTCCCTCTTGCCAGACAACTCCGACAGAGGGGAAGGAAGGCGGGATGCGGAATGGACATAAGCAACACATCTCGAAGAACACCAGTTACGGAAAAGGCAACTGTCCTTTCTTCAAGTGATTGCTCATGTGCATTCCACAGTAGGTGATTCCAAGCTATATCTGTTGGAGGTGGGTAGGAGTTCACAGACACTCGGGATGGAGCACTGCCCTACCGAACTCAGAGTCCTCCCTGGTCTGGGAGACGATTGCATAATGTTAGGTGGATGTATGAACCCAAGACCATGTGGCAGCCCTGCAAATGTCCTAAATGGGAACATAGGCTAAAAAGGCAGCCAACAAGGCTTGTGCCCTGGTAAAGTGTTTCCTCACAATCAATGGCGGGGGAACTCCCGCCAGGTCGTAAAAGGTATGAATACACAAGGTGATCCAATTGGAGAGCCGCTGAGTGGAGATTTGCCGACCTCTCATGCATTCGACCAAGGCGATGACCAGGTGTGAGGACTTCCTCAACAGCTTAGTCCGCTCCACGTAAAAGGCCAGAGCCTGTCTCACATCCAGCACGTGGAGGTGGCACTCCTCACTGGAAACATGGGGATTCAGACAGAGCACCAGCAGAAAGATGTCCTGACCCATGTGGTAGGTGGAGACCACCTTGGGGAGGAATGAAGGATGTAGTCGGAGCTGGACCTTATCCTTATGGAACACCGTGTACGGGGGCTCGGAGGTCAGGGCCCTGAGTTCCAAGACCCATCTAGCTGACATGATCGCCACCAGGAAGGCTACCATCCATGAGAGGTGTGACCAGGAGCACATAGCAAGCAGCTCAAAAAGGGGACCCGTCAACTGGGCCAGCACCTAGTTCAGCTCCCCACTGAAGGACTGAGGGCCTAATGCACAGGAAGAGATGATCCAATCTGTTAAGTAATCAACAGGTCATAGAATGGGAGAATACTGTATGCCCCTGCACAGCATTTGAAATTTTTGCCACCCCTTCATGGAGTGGGAGGGCACTGCCTGGTGCCAAGGCCAAGAGGATGTTGAAGAGGGAGTCTGAGGGTTCCTCCACTTCTGCATACCTACCAGGGCCGGAGGTCCCACCACTTGGTTGCCCTCCGGCCACAGAATCAGAGATGAACACCCCACCGACTCCTTTCTGGGAGGCTGAAAGAGGGAAGCCAAGGATCTTGCCGAGGTTCCAGCCACCGAGCAAGCCACCAGTGGGGGCCACATGGCCCATTGGTACCATGGTGCCAGACAAGGAGCCCTGTACCACTGCACCTGCTGTGGCACCAGCAGAGCAGGCTGTTCAGCCTGACTAGCCTGTTCCATCGACTGATGACTACAAAGGGAGACCAGGCTGGCATATGACCTGCTGCTGTCCCAGGACTGGGAGGAGCGATGGCATCGGGAACAGTGCCTATCACAAGACCACGATCCCAGCATGGAGGAGTGGGAGTACTGCCGGTAGCAGCTGCTCCATAACAGTGAAGTGCTGGAGATCAATGCCCGTGACTATGGAAGCTGTGCTATGGCGGGATCCTGGAGCAAGACAAAGAACAGGAATGGTGTTGATGTCCATAGCACAATGAGCTACGGTGGCCTCTGAGAGACAAGGACCTCCAGTGCCATCTGTCCTGGTATCAACAGGGCATGCTCCCCTCACGATGTCTACAGTCCTTCAAGGCGGAGCAGTGCTTGGAACCCCTGCCAGTGGAACGAAGCCTGGTCTGGGTTGACGGGGAATGGCGTGGACTGTGCACTGGGCAGTCGCTGAGCAGCAAACAGCATTGGGAACATTCCCTAGACCACGAACGGTACCGACCACTCGGTTGACTGCAGAGATCCAAGCAGTGGCTTGCCTCTGGTACCAGCTGAGACATAACATTCTGGGCCGCTGGCAGGACTTCCGGTGTGGAGAACACTCAGACATCCGGGGATGTCAGCACTGAGTGGGTCAGACTGCTCCACTCAACCTGAGTCAGAGACCTGAAGGCCAACGGAGATCGAGAACTGCCCAAAATGGGTCTAGTCTCTCCTCTGGTCTTGCTCCGGTGCCTTGGCAGAGAAGACCTCTTCTTAGCCTTTTTGGCATACCCTGTGGATGAGGAGCTGTGCTGACTGGTAGAAGGTCCCGAAGGGTCAACAGAACATGGTTACTTACCTTGTAACTCTTGTTCTTCGAGATGTGTTGCTCATATCCATTCCAGTAGGTGTACGCGCCGCGCGTGCACGTTCGACCCTAGCACTCCAGCGGCCGGCAGTCGCCCTAGAGTGGCGCCGCTATGGCGGTGATATACTACCCCTGCCGCCCGCCGCCTCCTCAGTCTTCTTGCGGTTACTCGCAGTGGGGAGGAGCGGGTGTGGAATGGTATTGAGCAACACATCTCGAGACACAAGGTTACAGGTAGTATCCATGTTCTTCTTCGAGTGCTTGTTCATCCATTCCAGTAGTGTTCCCAAAGCCTTAACATAGGCGGTGGTCGGAGTGAGAGGTCACGTCGGCGCACTCGCAGAACCGAAGGCCGCTTCATCCTGGACTGCGGACCAGGCATATGCTAGTAAAACGTGTGCCACGGGGACCAGTCGCCGCTCTTCAGATTCCTGAATGGGAACTCGTGGCGAGGAACGCTAACCAGATGCTGGGCTTGGTTGAGTTGTGCAGTTAACGCTCCGAAGGGAGATGCGGATCGTACCTGTTCTTGCAGACGTTACCCAGAGGAGTCTCTGTGAGAGACTGTCAGCCCTTTTGAGCCGCTCAGGCTATGAGCGACCAGAGCTGAGTGGACTTGCGGAAGCGGTTAGTTCATCTATATAAAGGCGAGCGCCCTGCGCACGTTCTAGCAATGTAACTGTTGTGTACTTACGGATGAATGATGGTTACGAAAGACATAGGAAGGAAATGTCCGGTTAACGTGGAAGGCTGAGCCAATTTTGGGGAGGAATGCGGTGCGGCCTTCAGTTTGCAACCTTGTCTCGAGTGGGAAGACCGTGTTATGGAAGGTCCACGACGAGTGCGCGCTAGCTCTGATACGCGCCGCTAGCGGATGTGATGCCACCAGAACGCGTTTTTTCCAGGACAATGGGGAGGGAGCAGTAGCCAGCGGTTCCAAACGGGGGACATAAGACAAGACAACCGACGTAAGATCCCAGGAGGGGCATGGATGACGGATGGGGTAAAGGCGCTCCACCTTTGAGGAATCTAGTGACCAGGGCGTGCGAAAAGCGGATGGCCATCAGCCCCATGGTGAAAGTGGAGATGGCCGGCACGAAGTGAACCGAGCCCGAAGCTATGCCAGGCCTTTTGTTTTGGCGACCATAGTAATCCAGCGATCGGGAATGGACATTGGCGTGGAAGCGCTTTCCGACACCGCGTCTAACGCTTCACTTGGCTACGTACGTGGGGGTCTCGGTGGAGGGCTTTTTGCATGCCGAGAAGTACTTGCTCATGGGGAAGAGAGGCAATTCGGAACCCAGTTAGCACGCAGGCCACGCCGAGAGGTGAAGGGATGAAGGTCGGGTGACAAAGCCGGCTCGTGGTCCTGCGTGCATCAGTACCGTGAAGAGGCAGGGGAACAGGGTCCAACTACCGACAGGCCAGGGACGAGGTACCAATGCTGACTGCCATTCCGGGGCGATGGATCAAGCGGTGCCTGTCCTGCGCGGGCCTTCAGAGGACCTTGGGATTTATGAACGGAGGGGAAGGCATAAAAGAGGTGCGTCCACGGAATCAGGAAGGCATCCGCTTACGATCCCGCTTCGCGCCTGAATGAGCCAGAACAGTGACACTTCACTTCGTGCGAGATGAAAAAGAATCCAAGTGGGATGCCGCCACTTGCGAAAAGCGTAGGGCTACGTCTGGGCGAAGGGAACCCTTCGTGGGAGCTGAGCGACGACTGAGATGGTCGCCAGGGTATTGCGCGCCCGGGGAGAGGAAGCACAGGTGGATGAGTGGCTATGCAAATTCCCACAATATTATGGCCTCCCGAAGAGAGGAGTCCTCGTCCGCCTGCTTGTTGACCATAGTTCTACCCGCTAGTGGTGTGTACTATGAAAACTGATACACAGCGGCCTGAATCCGATGGAAGGCTGACAAGGCAAGCGGACCGCTGCTCAATTCCGGCGTTTATGGAGAAGCATAAGACGGAGGAGACAGCGACCCTGAGTCGCTCAACGGCCCTATGTGGGGCTCCCCATCGCAGTCCCGATTGGCCGTCGTAGTAGGGAGCATCGAGGGCTGTGGGAGATGGAAATGGGCCCGGCAGACGAACGGACTCCTCAGCCCACCATTGAGGGAGCAGAGATGTCGTGTGGGCTGTGATGACGGTATCCAATGACGACTGGACCTTGAGGCAGCTGAGGATGAGCCACACAAACCAGAGGTCTGAGCCTAGCCTGTGTGCTGCGTCACTGAAAGTGCAGGCGCCATGTGGCCCAAGAAGTTGCGGAGGTGCGAGTAAGTATAGATAGGTGCTCCTGCAACTCCGATGATGTCCGACTAACCTGGATCGGACAAGGAAGATGGCCGTGAACACTGGCGGTCTGGACGGCGCGAAGGTTTATCCCTGGTGAGGGAGATGGACTTCTCTACATGTTCAGCACAGAGGTGAAAGGCGGCTGATCATGCGGATTGGAGAGACTGGTTAGGTCTCGGATGAGCCAGGTCGAGGATAGTATTGCAGGAAGGAAAAGGCGACTACGGCATGCACTTCGTGAACACTCTCGGGGCGCGAGAGGCCGAACGGGAGACTGTGAACGATAATGACGGTGCCTATGAGAAAGCGCAAGACTAGAGATGGGGCGGGAAAATGGCGATATGAAAATACCTTCGTTAGATGGGAGGGCGTACCAGTCTCCAGGATCTAGGGATGGGATGATGTCCCCAAGGAAACCATGCGGAATTTAAACGGTCAAAATATTTGTTGAGTCCGCGGAGGTCGAGGATGGGACGGAGACTCCTTGGCTTGGGAATCAAAAAGTAGCGGGAGTAGAACCCTCTGCCCTTCTCGTCTTGCGGAACCTCCTGAATGGCACCTTTGTCGAGGAGCGTTTGCACCTCCCGGAGGAGATACTGCTCGTGAGAGGGGTCCTGAAGAGGAGGTGAGGGGGGGGGGGGCGGGAAGGCGGTACGAGGCAAACTGCAGTGGTATCCAAACCGCAGCGTGCGGAGGACCCAACGGTCTGAATGAGCCGGCGCCACGCAGGGAGGAAGTAGGAGAGACGGTCGGAGAAGGGTGGAGAGGGGTTCATGGAGAACTGGTCATCGCCCGCGAGCGTATTTTCACAAATGAGGACTTCGAGCCGGAAAGAGGCTTGGTAGGTCTTGGCCTTGACCCCTGATTACCAGACTGTCTGCGCCTCTGCCTTCTATTGCGGCGCCTGAAAGAATCTTGTCTCTGTCTGGGGGGAAGGGCTACGCTGGTTGTTGTAGTTGCGGGCGGAAGGGTCTACGCTGTGTCACGGGCGTATGCATTCCAAGAGCCCGCATAATGACCTGTTTCCTTTAGGCTTTGCAGCCCGGGTCGGTCTTATCCGAGAACAGGCCCTGGCCTCCAAACGGAAGATCCTGGATGGTGTGCTGGAGTTCCGGAGGAGGCCAGAGACCTGCAGCCAGGAGATACACGCATCGTGCACCGGAGGCCAGAGTTCTGGCGGCAGAGTCGGCCGCGTCCAGTGCCGCTGCAAGGAGGTGCGTGCAACTTTCTTCCTTCGTCCAGAAGGGTGACAACTCCTGACGAGCGTCTTGCGGGAGAGCTCTTTGAATTTATCAGCCGCTGACCAGGTGGTTAAAGGAAGCGGCTGAGTAGAGCTTTGCTGTTAGAAACTCGCAGCTGCAATGCTCCCGCAGAATAGACTGCGGCCTAGTAGGTCCATCCTTCTTGCGTCCTTGGACTTGGGGGGCGCTTTTGCCCATGACGTTCCCTCTCTTCACTGATTGAACACGAGGGAGCATGGGCGCGGGTGGATATATAGGTAGTCATAGTCTTTAGATGGGACATGTATTTGCGTTCTACCCCTCGGGCAGTGGGGGGAACGGGAGCCGGTGACTGCCAGATGGTGTTGGCGTTGCTCTGTATGTTTTTTTAATAAAGGGCAGGGCAACACGAGTGGGGCGTCAAGACGGTGAGTATACTGCACACAGGGTCCTCAACCTCAGAGACCTCTTCGGCGTGAATGTTCATGTTCAGCGCCACTTCGCTGAGGAGGTCTTGGTGAGCCCTCAAGTCTTGGGGGGTGGACCCATGGATGTCGTTCCGGTACTGCTTTCATCAGGGGAGGAAGATAAGAGTGACCTGGCAAGAGTGGGTCTGGGAGCTCATAGTGGCAGTACGGCTCAGCGTCCTGAGGGATTTCCGCAGGCAGCGAATGGGACGGACCGCTTCCTCAGGGGATGGTGGTGGCCTGACGCTGCAGCCTCTGGAGCCTCCCGTTCTGGTCAGTGTGCACGTGCGGGAACGAGCGGAGCACCCTGGGCTTGATGGTATGCCCAGGGCGTCAGAAGCCCCAGTGCGTGGGCCCTGCCTCATGGTGACTTCTGGGAGATGGTGGCAGGTCTTTCAGAATCAGATAGATACTGTCAGTCGGGAGGATACAGAGCCTTGTCGAGGGCCATGGTGGGGCCAAAGGAGGATAGCGAGAATCCAGCGCCCTTGATGGCGACGACCTCGCGGTGCCGGAATCGGTGCCGTGAGTCGTACTGGTCCCGGGACCGGACCGGGACCTGCGACCGCGCGGTGCCAGGAGGTCGACCGGGAAGAGGACCTGCGGTGCCGTGCGCGGCTCCTGGAGTTGCGGTGCCGGTAGCGCGGCTGACCCGAGCGGTGCCGGGAGTATTCTGGATCGGCGCGATGATGATGGTGCCGCGAGTACAACCGGTGCCAGCGCAGGAGAGCGCGGCCGGACTGCGAGCGGCGTCGCAAGGGAGACCTCCCTCGTGATCGGTGCCGGGATCGCGACGGTGCCTGGATCTTGACGGCGCCGGGTCGGAGAATCCGGGACGTGCCCTCATAGGGTTGGCTTGCCCTTAGAACACACCCGCACCGGCGGCGCAGGGGGTTGAGGCAGCCCAGGCTCAGTCAGAGCAATCAGGTCCGTACCGACAAAGAAGTCTCTGGGCGTGACGGAGGTATCAGCTCTACCCCAGATCTTTGGCGGGGAGCTGGGAGGGATCGGACTCGACGGACCGCCGGGGCCTGGAGTCAACGAAACCCCTTGCACAGCCAGCACGGCCGGCGCGGCAGTGGGTGCCTTACGGGGACCGCTTAGCCGGGGTTGGGACGTAGAGGCCTCTTTGCGGGGAGCCGGTGCGGAGAAGTCCGTGCCGGTGCATCTTCGCGGTGCGAGGGGTCCGGTGCCGGCGCGGCTCGGTGCCAGAGGCGCGGGTGAGTGCCGCTTCCCTAAGGAGCTCCTGGGCGCTGGTCTCGCTCCCTTTTGTTCGGGGACGGAAAGACTTACAAATGCAGCACTTCTCTGAGATGTGTGATTCCCAGGCACTTCAGGCAGGCGTCGTGGGGATCACTGGTGGCATCGGCTTCTTACAGTCGAGCACGCCTTGAACCCCGGCGAACCAGGCATCGGCCCGGCGCCGGGCGCGGAAAGGGCCAGAGCCCTACCCGATACGAAGTATAACTATATAGACAACTATAACTCTAACTCTATAACTAAACAATACGTATGCTAAGTAACTATGACTAACTAACTAGAACAGAACAATTGACAAGAGAAGCTACGGGATGTTGGAGTCAGGCTACTCCGCGCTCCACAGTTCAACGCCCGACACGGCGGAAGAAGGAACTGAGGAGCGGGCGGCGGCAGGGGTAATATCACCGCCTATCACCCGCCATAGCGGCGCCACTCTAGGGGGCGACCTGCCGGCCCGCTTGAGTTGCTAGGGTAAAAGTTTCCGACGAACGTGCACGCGCGGCGCGTACACCTACTGGAATGGATATGAGCAAGCACTCGAAGAAGAACGTGCTGATACCACGGTACTCAGTGCCAACTCGGAGCGGTGCACCAGAGTCGGAGTCAATGTCGACTCCATCAGAATGGCTCGGAGGCGAATGTCCCTTTCTTTCTAGGTCCGAGGCTTGAAGGATTTGCAAATCTTGCAGCAATCGCTGAGCTAGGTTTTCCTCAGACAGCATAAACAGTCCGTGTGCATATCACTCACTGACATCGGCCACCTGCAAGTGTCACACAACTTAAAGCCCAGGTAGGGGGCATGCCCCAACCTGGGTGCACTAAACTGAACTAACACTAATCTAAACTACTTTAACTACAGGTACTACTAACTATGAATGAACAAGAGTTCAAGAGGAAAGCTGCAGCTAAGCTGGAGCAGAGCAGTTCCAATACACCTTCACTGGCGGTAAGAAGGAACTGAGGGTGGGGGGAGCACGCAGCACCCCTTATACTGCGCTATAGAGGCATCACTCGACGGGTTGCTAGTGGTGCTCCCCTAGGGGTACTGCTAGGGGGAAAACTTCTGGCACTGGTGCACACGGTGAGCACGCACACCAATTGTGGAATGCACATGAGCAAATCACTCGAAAAACAACTTCTCCTTTGTTTGCTCCCTTTGGGTTCCAGTGGCGACTGTGATCTTATAATTTCACCACAACTTTCAAGCCAAACCAGTTCCACCCATCTAGAGGTTGCAACTCCTAGTATATGTACTCCCACCATATAATACTTTTGATTTAGCCATCAGAAAACTACAGTTAACATCTTTCTGGTTCCTAGGCCTTTGGTTCTAACCACTAGACCCAATGGTTTCAACTAACTTCACACAGGAAGACATTTAATTCTTTTCAGAGACTCTATAACAACTACTTCTATTGCTTCCTCTCCAACCCCCCGAAAAGGACCACCCACAAAACTACATGACTCATAGAAGCCATATGTGAATTGCACAAATATATTAGCCACTGCAAATATATCAGAGTCATAGTTTAGTTGAGAATCAATGTTAGTGCTGGTTAATCATCTTGGAAATAGTAGCCCATAAATGGAAATTAAAATGTTATACATATGCTCTTACAAATTTCAAATTAAATACTGCCTTAACCTTACCTTCCCCTCTCAACACATCTTGGATATGTCAGCTGTCCTCTGCTACACTGTACTCTAAAATCAAACATTGAGATTGATGGTGCTCCATAATGATTCTCTTTACACAGAAATTCAATGTAGTCCCCATGGAAAAAATAAGATTTGTCATCAAAACTCCATCTCAGTATTAAGTTATTTTTGTCCATTACCTCCTTCGATAAAGTGCATGGTTCTTAACACAAAAAAGATACATAGTTAATTTCCTTTATAAAATTTAATATACAGATTAATATTAATATATGAGACTGCATAGCTATAGCTAGCATATTAAAATTAGACACAAACACCTTCCTCCCTTCAACTGCATTAGACAAACATAGATGATAGTACTTTTGGATGTTGCATACATACTCCAATTCTTATAGGCTTAGGAGAAGAGGATAAACTGCAGGTTTGCCCAGATCTACCAAAGCCCAGGGGCTTCAGATCTACCAAAACTGCTCAGATTGAGAACCTAATTTGAATACTGGAAATTAATATTAAAAACTAGAAACAAAAGTTGAATCAACTTTTACTGAGCTTGTCATTTTTATTTTTTATTTTTTTTAACAAAAGCACATCTTACATACCTATGCAATCTGGTGGGGTAGTCCATTGTCTGTTGGAACAATAGATTCTTTTGGACCCTTGCAAAAAATGATGTTCAAAACAAGTATATTCAACTGAAGAATTACTCTCATATTCTGTCAGTCGTGGGCCAACAACATCTCCATTCTTAACAACAGGGGGGGAACCACATTTTTCTTTGGGATCTACATAGAATAAATAGTGTCAAAAACTTTAACAAAGACGTACAGTGTGTCTAAGAGCAGAATCTGGCACCCATTTAAGTTCATCTACCTTGTTTGCACTTAAATTGTGGAGCTGGGATTCCCAGCAAATCTTTGGGCTACTAGTGTTTAGAAAGACAAGTCTCTGTAGGCACCCTCTCCCTCCTCCCCACAAGGAAAATGTTTTATTCTGCTGTGTTCATATTATTTTAAAATACATCTTTGCTATGGAAGGGACAATTTGACCCTAAACTTCTATTCCTATTAATAGCAGAGTCTATGCCTCTACTGTTCAAGCAAAGCTATTTCAGTGTGTCTGAACTTGGTGAGTTACAATAGGATTGCAAAAACAGCTATTGTTTTACCTTTCATAATGCATGTTGGATATCTGAGTTTTCCATGGGTACACTGTACTGTTAGCTGAGACTGCCTGCTGGAGGATGACAAATAGTATCCCTGTTTACACACAAAATCTATGGTGTCACCATGCAGGAAAAATAACTCTCCTTCCAATCTCCATTTCATCTCTATGTTGTTATTGCTCATATCATCCACATTAAGAGTGCATGGTTCTAGAAGACAAACATCTACGTTTATACAAATATTTTGTAACAATTCTCAAATTTACAAGTTCTTAGCCAAAAAAGCTTATAACTCAATGATCCTGCAAACTGATTTGAACTTTATATGAAATGCTACAACTTCTTTAGATCTTTACTCACCATGCATCACAATTACAATAGGTAAAATTAAAAGTAAGTTGCGGAATGTAAACTGCCCCATCACAGGAGACAAACTCCTTCTGACACAAACTTTATGGGAAATCAAGCTAATTCCTGGAAATCAAGTTAATCAGTACCAGTGATGCATGTGGTACCTCAGGTTCTGTTTACTGATGGTAAATAACTCACTTCTGCTGATGACAGAGATAAGAATGTTAATCCTAGTTACTTACCATAACTGGGAAAATCTTTTTAAGAGGAAAAGAGACATCTATCGGAACTGACAGCAGTACTACAGATGCTAGATTTTGTCAACCATTCCAGGACAAGGGGAACCAACACATGGCAAATTTAACTTTTTTAGTTAGATGTCTGACTGAGGAATTGATTTGAGAGGGTGATATTTTTTAATTGTTTAGAGTGTTTGCTTTTTTTGGTTTTCTTTTGAGTTAAATTGTTGTTACTTTAGGTCTGTTTTATTTTGGTTGTTTTGAAATGAATAGATATTTAATGTAATAAAATTTGCATAAGTAAATATAATTGTATTGGTCTTCTATTTGCATAGGTGCTGGAACTAGGGATGCAGGGGGTATTGCAGCACTCCCTGACTTGAAGTGGTTTCCATTATATACAAGGTTCACAGTTTGGTTCAATGATTCTCAGCACCTCCACTATACAAATTATTCTAGCACCCTGTCTGTTTGGGCTTTACTATAAGAGTTTTCTAATAATGATATTTTAAAGAAAAACTGGTTACTACTAAGGATCTGCTCTACCATTATTTAAGCCTCTGTATGTATACTAATTTTTTCCTGCAAATTTAGTTCTCATGAAAGGTTTTGAGAAACAGCATAGGAGAATAAAGTCTCTGATTATCCAGAGAAAAGCTACAGCCTGGGAAATGACCATGCAAACTGCCCTACCACTATGCCTCAAAACTGACCACAAGGCTAAAATTCAAGAGGCAAGAGAAGGATTCATTCTTTCAGCCATCAAGTACTTGTCTCAGCAAGTCTACAAAGAAAGATATCATAGTGGTAGCAGTTTGTGTGATGCAGGCATTATCTATCCACCTGGAATTTAACTGAGATCACAGCATTTCCCATAGAGCTATACGGGTTGTTTTTTTCCATGGTCTTATCAATCATGAATAACATAATACAACATCTAATTTTTCTACAAGACTTACCTAAACAAGTTGGCTGAGCTGTCCACTTTCCTTGTACACAACGAACAGTTTCAGGACCCTCCAACACGTGGTACCGATGGCATCTGTATTTTACTGAGGAACCTGCTGTGTAGTTTGTCAATAATGGTCCAAAACTAGCACCATTTTTAACTGCAGGCGGAGAGGGGCAGGTTTCCCGTGTTTCTAAGAGAAGAACCGTAGCTATAATCTGTATTTGTACACAACAATTCTCTCAAATGATAGTACCAGAATCAATGTAACTAGATTTCTGAGAAGGAAATTAAAACTACAGAATTGGGGTAACAAACAAAATTGCAACTTCTTTAAACAATTTAGTTGCTATTTCTTTCTTTCTTTTTTAAAAAAGAGTTACAAAAAGTAACAGAAGCACCAACACATGTAAATGTCTTACTGAGTCACCATGCAGTCTCATTGCCTTACTTATCCTCTCTGTACCATTCCCCCATCCAAATCGCCTTTGTTTATGACTCACTTCTTGGGTCATGCTGACTTTAAATTGTATGCTTGTCTGGGATGGGAGTCTCTTTACTTGTTTTCTGAGATGCTTAACACATTTCTAGCTGCTTGAAAAAATAAAGAAGTGAAACGACTGAAGTTCATGATTCTAAGAAATGGTAGGAGGGAAAACAGCAGAATAAGGACAAAAAGGCTTTAGTAAATAGAGAATTGGTAGATAAGATGCTGTGGGAAGCAAGTCTAAGAAAAAACAGATCAGGAGAGTTGGCAGGTTTTTAAGAGAGACATTATTAAGGGCACAAGAGCATAGGAAAGGTAGGAAGTGTGGTAAGAAACCACCCTGACTTAACCAAGATATTGTCAATGACCTAAAATTCAAGAGTGATATAAGTTGAAACTAGGTCAAAGGATGAAAAATGGTTACTCACTTTCTCGTAATTGTTGCTCACATCCATTCCAGTTAGCTATGTGAGTGCCACATGCACAGTTGTCAAAGTTTTTCCCCCTAATAGCACCCGTCAGGTCAGCCATGGAGCCCCCTGGAGTGGTGCCTTGATGGCACTCAATATATGACCCTGCCAACTGCGTGCCTCCTCAGTTCCTTCTTGTCAGTTACTGCGACAGAGGGAAGGGGAGGTGGGTCTGGAATGGATATAAGCAACACATCTTGAAGAACAACAGTTACGAGAAGGTGAGTAACCATTTTTTCCTTCTTTGAGTGCTTTCTCATATCATTTCCAGTTACATGACTCCCAAGCCCTACCTAGGTGATGGGGTCAGAGCTATGGTACGACAGACTGGACCATTGCTCTGCCGAAGGTTGCATCATCACTAGCATACTGGGTGATGGCGCAGTGAGTGACGAAAGTGCGTGCTGAGGACAATGTCATCGCCCTGAAGAACTCTTGAATCAGCACGTGAGCCAGGAACGCCATCAATGAGGTCTGTGCTCTTGTGGAGTGCGCCATGAGAGCCGGGACCGGAATGTTGGCTAATTCATAGCAGGTGGGGATGCAGGAGCTAATCCACGGTGAGATCCTCTGTGACAAGACTGAGAGACCTTTCATATGGTCTGCCACTACCACAAATAGCTGGTTCAACTTTCAGAACAGCCTCGTGCATTCGATATAAAAGATGAGCACCTGTCAAACCTACAGAGAGTGGAGCCTCTGCTCCTGGCTGCTCGCATAAGGTTTGGGATAAACACAGGCAGGAAAATGTCCTGGTTGGAGTGAAACTGGGACATGACCTTTGGAAGGAAAGCCGAGTGAGGCCTGAGCTGCACCTCATCAGGGCCTGGAGCTCTGAGACCCGCCTGGCCGACGTGATAGCAACCAGGAAGGCCACCTTCCCCGAGAGGTGAGACCAGGAACACATGGCTAACGGTTCAAATGGGGGACCCGTAAGATAAGCCAGCACCAGAGTCAGGTCCCATTGTGGGACCAGGGGCTTAGAATACAGGTAAAGTCCATCCAAACCCTTAAGGAACCGTCTGGTCATAGCATGAGAGAACACAGTGTGTCCTTGCATCAGGGGATGGAAGGCCAATATGGTCGCCAGGTGCACCCTGACTGATGAGGGTGCCAGGCCCTGGGCCCTCAGGCAGAGGAGGTAATAAAGGATAAGCTGGATCAAGGCCATCACTGAGGACACACCTTGGTCCGTTGCCCACCTAGAAAACCGAGACCACTTCGCCCTGTAGAAGCGGAGAGTGGAGGGCCCCGTCTACTTTCGAGAAGGACGCACTGAACCTGTGCTGGGCATGCCCTTTCCTCGCCACCTAGCCATTTAGCAGCCACGTCATGGGATGAAGAGCTTCCAGGTTTGGGTGGAGGAAGTTGCCCTGGTCCTGAGAGAGCAGATCTGGGAGGAGCGGCAAAGGCCACGGCAGAGCCACTGCCAGGCCCGAGAGGGTCCCGTACCAGTGCTGCCTGGGCCACCCCAGGGCAATGAGGACGACCCTGGCTTTGTCCGTCTTTATTTTCTCCAGGACCCTGCTGATCAGCAGAAATGGGGGAAAAGGCACAGAGAAGCTGGCCTGACCAGGACAGGATAAAGGCACGGGAAATAGCGCCGTTCCCTAGGCTCCCCCTGAAGCAGAACCAAGGGCATCATCGGTTCTGCTGGGTCGCAAACAGATCCACCTGGGAGTTCTCCACCTTTGGAAGAGCTGGTGGGCCACTTCTGAGTGTAGAGCCGCTCATGCTAAGAGGAAAAGTCTCAGCTCAAGCAATCCACCCTCACGTTCTGGGTGCCCGGCAGGTGAAAGTCTTTTAGGTGGATGTCATGGGCTATACAGAAGTCCCATAGACTGAGGGCTTCATCCCACAGACTGAGGGCAGAGGATTGGGCCCCACCTTTTCTGTTGATATAGAACATCAAGGCCGCGTTGTCTGTGAGAACTCTGACTACTTTGCCCTTCAGGCGCGAGCGGAAGGCCATACACACCAGCCGCACAGCCCTAAGTTCCTTGATGTTTATGTGAAGGGCCAGGTCTTGCGGAGACCACAGACCTTGGGTCTGAAAATTCCCCACATGTGCCCCCAGCCCAGGTCTGATGCTTCGGACACCAGCTCCAATGACTGAGTCCTATCTCTGAATGGGAGCCCTTGGAGCATGTTGCTTGATGAGGATCACCACCGTAGGGAGGTGATCACCGAGTTCGGCACGGTGAGCACCTTGTTCATTCTGTCCGTGACCTGAGAGAACTGTGAGGCCAGCCAGAGTTGGAGGGGCCTCATCCTAAGTTTGGCATGGTGTGCACGCTGACATGTGACAGAGCAGCTGCAGGCAAGCCCTGGCTGTCGTCACTGGGAACCTTGAGATCGAGTTGATGAGCCCTGTCAGGGTCTCAAACCTCTCTGAGAGGAGAGAGGCCACAGCGACCTCATTGACTCCATTATCCAGGAATGCCCTGATAAACTCTATGCATTGGACTTGGTATTGTTTACCAACAGGCCCAGGGTGGTGCACGTGGACAGGAGGAGTGCCAAGTGATCCCTCACCTGTGATCAGGAGGTGCCCTTGATCAGCCAGTCGTCCAGATAGGGGAATATATGGACTCCCTGGTGCCTGAGTCGCTACCACTAACATGCACTTTGTAAAGACCCGGGGAGGCAGTGGACAGGTCAAATGGGAGGATTGTGAATTAGTAGTGATTCTGTCCCACCACAAAATGGAGGGAGCACCTGTGCCCCTCAAATATGTGGATGTGGAAGTATGCATCCTGTAGATCAAGAGCAGCATACCAGTCCCCGGGATCCAGGTAGGGGATGATGGAGGCCAGGGAAACCATGCGGAACTTGAGTTTCACCATATACTGGTTCAGACCTCACAGGTCCATGATAGGCCTGAGCCCCCCTTGGGCCTTCGGGATACGGAAGTACCGGGAGTAATAACCCTTGCCCAGGAACTCCTTGGGCACTGCCTCTATCACTCCTAATTCCAGGAGCCTCCTGACCTCTTCCTTGAGCAGAGCCTTGTGCTATGGGTCACTCAGGAGGGATGGGGGGCAGTTGGGCAGGTAGGAGGTAAAGTGAAGGGTGTAACTTTGGGAGATGGTGTTGAGGACCCAGAGGTCTGAGGTGAGCTGCGACCATTCTGGGAGGAAAACACACAATCGATTGGAAAAAGGGTGCTTTACTGGAGATGAATCCCTGCTAAGAACTGGAAGCATACTCTCAAGCATCCCATCAAAAATGCCTTTTACCCGCCTGCTTAGAGGACCCAGGCTAGGGGACAGGTCCATACTGCCTTTGCGCTTCTTCTGGGTGGGAGCCCGCTGCGGCTTGAACTTGGGTTTTGCCAGAGCAGGGACATAGAGGCCCAAGGTCTGGAGGGTCGTACAAGAGTCTTTCATGCCATGCAGCCTTTCTTCTGTCTCCTCCACAAACAGCACCTTCCCATCGAAAGAGAGATCCTACACTGATGACTGTGCTTCGGTGGATAGCCCAGAAACCAGGAGCCATGATGCCCGTCTCATGGACACCACCAAGGCCATAGACCACTCGGCTGTGTCCGCTGCATCCGAAGTGGCCTGCAGGGATGCCCTTGAGGCCACTGCCTCTTCCTCCATGACAGCCTTCAACTCTTTTCTATCGCACTCCAAGCGGGAGTCCTTGAACTTGGGGAGGGATCCCCAGAGATTACACTCGTAGTGACCAGAAAAGCCTGATGGTTTGGTACTCTTAGCTGGAAGCTTGAAGACGAATAAACTTTTCTCCCGAAAGCATCCAGTCTCTGAGAGTCTTTGTTCTTAGGGGTTGGGGCTGGCTGCCTCTGCTGCTCCCTGTGGTTGACCAACTCGACCACCGAAGAGTTGGGCACTGGGTGGGTATACAAATACTCGTGCCCCTTAGTGAGTACAAAGTACTTGCGCTCTGCCTTCTTAGAGATGGGAGCCAAGGAGCTGGTGTTTGCCAGGGCTTTTGAAATTCTTGCCACCACTTCATGGAGCGGCAAGGCCACCCTTCCTGGTGCCGAGGGGGACAGCACATTTAACAGAGAGTCTGAGGGTTCCTCCGTCTCCTCTTCCTGGAGGTGAAGGCTCGCTGCCATCCTTTTTAAGAGTTCTTGGTAGACCCGGTAGTCCTCTTGCAGGACAGAGCGGGGCGAGGCCGCAATCAGCAACTCTGGATGGGGCGAGGAGGCCAGTGCGGTGCTTTGGGTGTTGGCTGGCACTGGAGGATCCACCACCTGGGTTGGACTTTGGGCATGGCACTGAGGATATGGGTTCCACCAACTCCTTTCTTGGCGGTCTAGGGATAGAGGTCAACAGTGCTTCCGACACCTTGGCCACTGAGCGAGTCCCCACTAGGTTGGCCACAACACTCAGTGCCACTGCAATTGCTGAAGCACCAGCGGGGCCAGCTGATTGGGCTAGCTAGCTTGACCTGTAGACAGGTGACTGTGAGCAGAGGCCAGGCCGGTGTACGACCCGCTGCTGCCTCTGGACCGGGAGTGGCGGTGGTGCCACGATCTACGTTGACCAAAGGACCACGACTTCAAGGCAGAGGAATGGCACCAACAATAGTAGCTGCTCCTTGAACGGTCTCGACGGGCGGACCCGCGACAGCAAAACACTGGCGATCAACGCCCAGAGCTATGGTGCCTTGGCAGAGACTTGGAAGGGGAGGCTGAGTGGAAGTGGCGTCAATGGTCGTGCCGCGACCAACTGCGGTACCTCCTTCGAGTCGAGGACCATTGGTGACGTCCACCACGGTCCCATCGGTATTCACTCCATGAAGACGAGTGGTGCCAGGAGTCTCAATCAGATGGCACCCATCCAGACAGCCTAGCCAGCATTGAGGGTGATCCACATGGACTGAACCCTGAAAGGTCACTGGGCAGTGAGCGGTGTCAGGAATGTTCCCTTGACCGAGATCGGGCTGGCGGTGACTGCGGTAATCCCAGAGGTGGCTTGCCTCTGGAGCATGGGGCTGACATCGGCAGAGCTCCAGGCACCGGCATGAACATGCAGATCTTGTACCTTTTGCTGATATGGCTTTCTCCCAAGCAGCACAGACAGTCTGTGTGCACGTCACTCCTTGGCACAAAATGCCTACAAGAGTCGCACCACTTAAATCCCGGGGCACGAGGTATGCCCCAACCCGGGCTTACTAACTAACTAAACTTCACTGAAAACTAAACTGACTACAGGTACTAATGAATTAACAACAGTTCTGGGGACAAGCAGCAGCAAAGCTGGAGCAGAGCAGTTTCGATGCACCTTCACTGGCAGCAAGAAGGAACTGAGGGTGGGGGGAGCACGCAGCTCCCCTTATACTGTGCCAGGCAGACACCACTCTAGGGTCACAGGGGATGCTCCCCACCTACGAGTACTGCTAGGGGAAAAGCTTCTGGCACCGGTGCATGTGGTGATCATGCACACCTACTGTGGAATACACATGAACAATCACTTGAAGAAGAACTGAGGAGGCACCAGGTCGGCAAGGTCATATATTGAGTGCCATCAAGGTGCCACTCCAGGGGGCTCCACAGCCAACCTGACGGGTGCAACTAGGGAAAAATCTTTCCAACAATCGTGAATGCGATACACACACACCTAACTGGAATCAATCTGAGCAAGCAGTCGAAGAAGGAGGATGCATATTAAACTGACAAGCATATAGGGATAAAATTAAAAAGGTCAGGTACAAAATAAGATTAAAATAACAAGTGAAATAAAGGGTAAAAAAAAATAAACATATACATGAGAACAAAGAGGAAGAACAAAGATAGTGTAGGCCCATTACTCAGTGAGAAGGGAAAGAGAAAAAACTGTTACTGAGCTGTAGCTGTTGTTCTTCTAGATGCGTTACAGATGTGTTTTCAACTTAGGTGCGTGCACCCCCAGGGCCCTGGAACCAAAGAACTTTTTCTAGCAGCACACAAAGGGGTAGAGCTCCTGCCTGGCAACCCTAGCCCCTCCCCATGCCATAAGGGCAGCACCAGCCTGACCCCTTCAGTTCCTTTGCACTGAACGTCGGAGGGACAGACCCTGATGCAGAAGGGATGGAGGGTGGGTTGTGGAAAATTCCTGCATCACATCTCAAAGAACAACTGCTACAGGTAGGTAATCATTTTTCCTTCTTCAAGTAGATGCAGCTGAGTATTCTATTTAGGTGACTGAGAGGCAGTACTCACAGGAGGTGGGGCTTGGACTCTATTTAAACAAAGAATGCAGGATTGTCTTCCCACAGTTTGTGTCAGGCACTGCATCCGAATAGTCAGGACTAGAGGTTGGAGCGGAAGCCAAACATAGGGTTGGGACTGGGCCAGGAAAGCACTAGAACAGCGATCTGGGGACAGGCCGGGGTCAGAATGGTGATCAGAGTCCATAAACAAGTCAAAATCCGTACCATAGCTCGAGCAGATATAGGCCAAGGGTCAAAGCAAGGTGCTCAGAGTCAGCAGACAGAGGTAAGTCTGGAGCAGATCAATAACATGGCTGGAGCAAGATCAGGGTAGGACAAGGACAAGACTGGAACAGGGCTCTAGTAAGACTGGGGCAGAAACAGAAACTGTATCAGGAGCAGGCTGGGAGTCCGATTCCCTGGAAGCCAGCACCAGCCTGCAGCATCCTGGGGGCTCCCCTCTGAGTACCCCTCATTTCCTGGGAACCAGAACCCACCTGCTGCATCCTGAGGTGCTCTCCTCTGAGCATTCCCCAGCCTGGGACTTCCCTACATGACATCCCGTTGTGAATTTGGAGGGCCTCAGGCCGAACAATTCCTTCTAGGATCCAGAGCCAGAAGCCGTTTGGATCAGGGTACAGAGGAAGGATTTTTTTTTTTTTTTTTTTTTTTTTTTTTAAGGTCAGGCTTGACAAAGCCCTGGCTGGGATGATTTAGTTGGGGATTGGTCCTGCTTTGAGCAGGGGGTTGGACTAGATTACCTCCTGCGGTCCCTTCCAGCCCTGATATTCTAGGATTCTACGATGCTGCCAGACGGTTCCTGGCTGGGCAGTGCTGTTGAACAGACTGATCTGCAACTTTGGTGTGGTTGGGGAAATACTTGAGCCTGGGGGTCATCTGAGCCAGGCTGTACTCTGGGATAGGCTGCTGCTGCACCCCTGAAGGCTGAGTGACTGCAGGCTCTGTGGGAACAACAAGTTTAGTGCAGCTGAGTTGTTGTGCATGCCTGAATGGCCACTCACCACAGATCTGTTGGAGGGGCAGCTGAGCAAGCAGCTCTGGGTTGGCTGCAGCTTTACCTCACTGTTTGCATCTGATCTGGAAACAGCAGTAGTGGCCTAGTGGTTTGTAAAAGTATGTCCAATATAGGAATGTCACTTACAAATGCTGTCAACATTGCCTGGGTGCTTATGGAATGACCTTGCACCTTTGGAGAAGGTGTAGCCTGGGCTACATTGCATCCTGCCACCATACAGGAAGTTATCCACCTGGATATCATTCGTGAAGAGACCACTGGACACTTCGTTTGGTCTACATATGTGACAAACAATCGAGGGGAGGAGTGGAAAGGTTTGGTCCTATCTAATAAAAAGCCAGACATCGCTGACATCCAATGTGTGAAGATATTGTTCCTCTGGAGTTGAATGCAGCTTAGGGAAGAACACTGGTAAAGACATACTTGGTTCAAGTGAAACTGGGAAACACTTTGGATAAAAACTCAGGATATGGCCTTTGCCTTTAGAAAATTGCATGCAAAAGGCTTCTGCTATGAAAGCCTGCAACTCACCCACTCTCCCTGCAGACACTATTGTCACAAGTCAGTTTTCTGACACAGACAGGAGAAAGAAATAGTCTGAGTCTCGAACAGAGGACCTGGAAGAGCTGCTAAAACTATTAAGGTCTCACAAAGGAATTGGCTCTTCAAGTGGTGGGTGGAGATGAAGGAATCCTTTCAAGAACCTCACTGCCATAAGATTTGAAAACATCAATTTCCCGTGGATGGGCAGGTGAAACTCTAAAACTGCTGTCAGGTGGACTGTCAATGAACTAAGTGCTAGACAAGAAGACTGAAGGTGTAACGGGTACTCCAAGATGTCCTGAATACAAGCCAGCTTTAGATAAAGTCCCTGGGCTAAATACCCATATTGAGAACTGCTTCCACTTAGCCGAATAGGTCATTCTGGTGGAGGGCTTCCTACTACTGCCAGACTGCCTCCAAACATCATTTCTTCTCCTCAACTAACCACTTAGCATCCACCATGATGTTGAGACAGGACATCAGGGTCAGATCAATAACACAAGGCAGTTGGAGAACCAACATGACCTTGGCCATGCAGGAGCAGTGAGAATCATCTTAGCATGGTCCAATTCCAGCTTGAGAATGACCTGCGGGATTATTGGAATTGGAGGAAAAGTATACAGAAGTATTGATTCCCAGCTCAGGTGAAAAACATTGCTCAGGGAGCCCGGACTGACACCCTCCCCAGGAGCAAAACAGCCAGCATTTCTTTTTGTGTCTCAGCCAAAGGACTGATTGTTGGGATGCCCCAAACAGCAAAGATGGACTACAAAATGCTGTGCTTCAGGCACCATTTGTGGTTCAGGAAGAAATTTCTGCTGAGATGATCTGGCAGGTGATCCTGGATCCTAGGTAAGTGATTAGCCATAGGTGTAATGTTCTCCTTGATGCAAAACTGCAGGAGCCTGATCACTTCCTGACACAGCATGTTGGAGTATGCTTCCTCCGTCTGTTCACATAATACATTGCAGTTGTGTTAAGGATGTGAGCTGCCGAGTCCTTGATATAATCTTGAAGGACCTGACAGGCATTGTAGATGGCACAAAGCTCCAGAACAATTACATGCAGGGAAGCTTCCTGTTCCAGCCACAAGCCTTCAACTTTCAGCAACCCCCAAATGTGCTCCCCAACCTATTACAGGGACATGAGTGACAACAGTACTGGTTGGAGGGGACCGAGAGAAGGGAACATCCTGGCACACATTTCCCTGAGTCATCCACCACTGTAAGGAGTCCAGAATTGACAGAGGAAGTCTAACCAGTTTGTCCAATGGATGATGATTTGGATGATAGACTGAGTTCAGCCACATCTGAAAAGGACATAGACACAGCCTGGCATATTGTAATATCTATGTTGATGCAGCCATATGACCTAGCAACCTCAGGCATGTTTGGGCTGTGGCTGAGGTTTGAGACTTCAGCTCCAGATAAAGGTGGCAGATTGCCTGGAATTGCTTCATTGGCAGACTCTACAAGTTTGAGAGCAGTTCTATCAGGGCCCCAAAGAACTTGATTCTTTGAGTTGGAACCAATGTTGACTTCCTGATGTTTAGGATGAGACCTAGATGACTGAGAAGGCATAGGGGGAAGTGGACATGACAGAGGACTTCTCTGGACTTACTCCTCAGTAACCAAACCTCCAGATATGAATTCCCTTCTTACAGAGGTACACCGTTACCATAATCATGCATTTGGCAAGGAATCAGAAGACAGGCCAAAAGGCAGCATGACATACTGGTAGTGCTGGCCAGCTACAACAAATCTCCTACGGATCAGAAGAATTACTACATAGAAATAAATATCCTGAATGTCCATGGTAGCAAACCAGTCATTGTGACTTAAGAAGTAGGCGAGGACAGTTGCTAAGGTGATCATACAGAATCTCATGTATCTAAGGTATTTGTTGACTTCACAGAGCTTGATGATAGGTCTCATCCCTTGAGGATCAAGAAATACCAGAGTGGGATCCCAGTCTATAGTGCTGCTTCTACCTGGAAATGCTACCTTCTACTCAAGGTAGCAACCACATACCTCAGGAGGTCCTGATATATTTTAAAGTCCTTGGGCATCAAGGGAAAGGATGATTCCAGCACAGTGGAGTCATCCAAGGAGGTGGTTTGCTCAGCCAATGATGCGTCCTGTCTTTGAACCACATGATCCAGTCAGAACAGTCCCGGAGGGAACAGGCTCAGTGATTGCTTGCAGCTGAGATAGTTTGGAAGTGGGAGCCACTGAGGACAAGTGACCTTGCTGTGGAGTGGGTTGAGGAATGGGACCTCAGGAACCAAAGAGCATCCCAAGGAGGCCACTGGACATAAAGATAAGGCATTATCTGTCAGTAGGTCAGGTCCAAGAACCCCGTCCCAACTGCAGAACATGCTGATCTCATTATTAATGGTGATCCATGGGGAGTCTCTAGTGCCTGTCTGATGACCAGTGGGAGGACAACTGTGACCTAGATCTTGAGTAGACAACAGAGGAGCCAGCCCCGACAGGGCAAACAAATAGTCAAAGTCATCTGAAATCCAATATGGGGGCTGCATCAGTGCTGTAGAGGAATGGTGGATCAGCACTGGCAGTACTGAATGAGACACAATCCCACTTGGTATCAGGAGAGGCTCTGGTACTGAGTCTAAGGGTGAGACCGAACTTGAAGAGGGCTACCACCAAAATGACAACAGTGCTGAAGGATGCACCATAGTTGAGGGGACCTTTGGTGCTGGGCCTGGAATCTGCCTCAACTCCATAGTCTGAGGCCCAAGCAGTGCAAGCTGTAGTGCCAACAAGCCTGGTAGTACTGTGATATTGCCAGAATCTGTCCAGGCCACAACAGAGGACAAGGTAGTAGAACCCATGGTGGCAGTATATTCTTGAACAAGCTGGGAGTCCAGTAATGTGAGGCAAAGCCACTTGGTATGCTGCCAGTGTGGAGACTGTCAGTACCAATGCCAATGTTATCGGTACCAGACTCAACAAACACCCCATGGCCAGAACTGGAGTTGATGGTATGCGGTCTCACTGCTCCCAGTTCAGTACCAGGGAGCAGTTGGATGGATTTGCTCCACCTCGTGCGCCAGAGGGAATAGAGTGCTGGTTAGCACTCCTCTGAAAAGACCAGGAAGAGTCTCTCTGAACACTGGAATGGGTCCAGATTCATTTTATGGTACCTCTTTCTTACCGTAGGGAGGACAACTGCTCCTCCTGTTGGGGGAAATGCCAGAGTTGTGTGCAGAGCAGCATCACTCACCGGATTCGAAGGCAACTGACAATCAGATGAGCACCTCAGCATCGAAGAGGTCTTATGGTTATCTTTGTTCACTTGATGGTGCTGCTTTGGTTGTAAGTCTCTCACCATCGGAGTCCTCTTTGTGAAAGACTTGCAGACAGAGCACTGCTCTGTGTAAGTCCTTCCCTGAGACACACCAAGCACCTTGTCTGGGGATCACTCTTGGGGATGGTTCCCCCATACAATGGACAATGCTTGAACCTTGTAAGGACATCACACAGGGTAGCCAACTACTCGAAATAATATTATAAAAACAGTAAACTTCACCTAAAGTACTATTAACTATAATATACAAAACAGTTCTCATAAACTGAGACCAAAAGCGAAAAACATCCCACAAAGCTCAAATTCCAGCCCTGGGTTGTGAGAAGGAACTGAAAGGTTCAGGGAAGTGCTGCCCTAATATGGCAAGGGAAAGAGCTAGGGCAGTAGGGCTTGAGCAACCTATGAGTATTGCTAGGCAAAGTTCTCTGGTGCTAGGAGAGCACATACCTAAGTAGAATGTACGGATAAAATAGGGAAAGAAAAAGTTAAGAATTACTTAGACAAGTTAGATGTCCTCAAGATGGCAGGACTTGATAAACTACATCCTTGAACAATGGTTCTCAACCACAGATAAGCAGAGGTCTTCCAGGGGATACATCAATTCATCTAGATATTTGCCTCATTTTACAACAGGCTGCTTAAAAACCACTAGCGAAGTCAGTAGAAACTAAAATTTCATACAGACAATGACTTGTCTATACTGCTCTATATATTATACACTGAAACAAAAGTACAATATTTATATTCCAATTGATTTATGTTATAACTATATGGTAAAAATGATAAAGTGGACAATTTTTCAGTAACAGTGTGCTGTGACAGTTGTATTTTTATATCTGATTTTGTAAGCAAGTAGTTCTAAAGTAAGGTGAACCTTGGGGTACGCAAGACAAATCAGACTCCTGAAAGGGGTGCAGTAGTCTAGAAAGGTTGAGACCCACTGTCCTAGAATACTTAAGGAAATGGCTGAAGAGATCTCTGAGCCATTAGTGATTACCTTTGAGAACTTATGTAAGATGTGAAAAGATCCCAGAGGACTGAGAAAGGGCAACTATAGTACCCTATCTATAAAACGGGGAATCCCCAGGGAATTACAGACCAGTCAGCTTAACTTCACAACTCGGAAAGGTAATGGAGCAAATAATCAAGCAAACAGTTTGCAGGTCGAAGATACTAAGGTGATAAGAAACAGTCAACATGGATATGTCAAGAACAAATCAAACCAACCTAATATCCTTCTTTGACAGGGTAAAATCTCGTGAATGGGAGGAAAGCGGTAGATGTGATATACCTTGACTTTAGTGAGGCTTTTGATACTGTCTCACATGACTCTCTCATAAACAATCTAGAGAAATACAGTTGTGCATCCTACTATAAGATGAATGCACAACTGGTTGGAAGACAATATTTAGAGTAGTTATCAATAGTTCACGATCAAGTTGGAAAGGCGTATCGAGTAAGGTCCAGTTCTATTTATTTCCCACATAAATAATTTGGATAATGGCATAGAGAATACACTTAAAGTTTGTGGATGATACCAATCTGGAAGGGGTTGCAAGCCCTTTGGAGAGCAGGATCAGAATTCAAAATGAACTTGAAAAGTGGAGAAATGATCTGAAATAAATCAAATGAAATTCAATGAGGACAAATGCAAAGTATACACTTAGGAAGGAATAATCAATTGTACAAAAACAAAATGATCTGGGGTTATACTGAATCACAAACTAATTATGAGTCAACACTGCAGTACTGTTTCAAATAAAGCAACATCATTCTGGGATATATTAGCAGGAGTGTGGTAAGCAGGAAATGGGAAACAATTCTTCCAATCTACTCAGCACTGATAAAACCTCAACTGGAATACCGTGTTCAGTTCTGAGCAGGACACTTCAGCAGAGAGACAAACAAATTGGAGAATGTCCAGAGAAGAGCAACAAAAAGCTTAACGGTCTAGAAAATATGACCCATGAGGAAAGATTGAAAATATTGGGTTTGTTTAGTCTGGAGAAGAGAAGATTGTTATCAGGTGCCCTCTGATAACAGTCTTCAAGTACGTAAAAATCATCGTTATAAAGATGAGGGTGATGAACTGTTCTCCTTAACTACTGAGGACAGGCCAAGTAATAATGGTCTTAAATTGCAGCAAGAGACATTTAGGTTAGACATTAGGAAAAAGCTTCCTAACTGTAAGGAACTGTAAGCAATGGAACAAATTACTTATGGAGGTTGTGCAATCTCAGTCACTGGAAGTTAAGATGCTGCTTATTACAGGGGACTGGACTACATGGCCTATTGAGGTCCCTTCCAGTCCTATATTTCTATGAGTCTATGATATCATAGAAGCTATTAAGCAAAAAAGCAACTCATGAAGTTTTGGAGTTTGAATATTTCAAAATATTTAAGCAGCATGGACAAGAAAACACAGTTATAAAATATTTAAATATAAGTGCCAGCACCAGTAATTAACTGAAATATAACTGCAAATACAGTATACAATTGATTGTGATTAACAACAAGTAATAATGACTATTAAATCTATCCATCCAGATTGTTCTATTGACAATCTCTGTAGTATCGGAGCATCTCCCAAGAATGAGGAGTTATAACACTGCAAGCAGAATACTTACCAATACATTTAGGAGGTGATGTCCACTTTCCCATTTTACAGGTTATTTCATTCGATCCATTTATGCTATAGCCATGATCACATCTGTATCTAATAGTGTCTCCTGTGTAATACATCTTGTCCTCAGTTATTGCTGTACCCTTCTCAATAGGAGGTGGCTGATCACATGGTATTTTTTCTTTGACTTCTGAAACTGCAGCAAAAAAATTGGAAACATCTCTCTCAAATTATTCATATTTACAAACTATTTCCTCCCCTCCAGACACCACATCCAAATGGCCAAGAAAAAAAATGGTCTTATAGACTGTCCAGCTGGACAATAAATCAGGGATCTGGTGGAGCAGTTGGGACCAGTGAGATCAGACATAAAATTTGTATTCAGATTTAAATACATCTTCAGATCCTGGCTCTTCCCTCATCCTGTCCCAAAATTATCAATACCTAGTTCTTATATAACACTTCTCACATATTGGCATCAAAGCACTTTACAAGGGAAGTAAATATCATCACCCCAATTTTAAAGATGGGGAAACTGAGACACAGATATTAAGATTAAGGCATGTTTTGAACTGGGGTTTTACTTCAGCTCCAAACATTTGTAAAGCAACTACTAACCAATGCAACTTGGGGGTGAAGTCCATTTTCCATTCTCACACTGGATTTCTTCTGATCCTTTCATTTTAAAATTAATCTGACATGCCAAACGTACTTTGGCTCCATTATGATATGTTCTTAAATCTGTGAATATATTGGCATTGGGAGGCTGAGGTGGAGGAGGGCATTTATTTCTTCTATCTAGAAAGAAAACACATATTTGGACATGCGGTGGAGGCTTTAATCAGATCATCTCTATCAAGAAAGCAAATTGGTTTAAAGGTTTACTACACATACATGCACATCCATGCCAGAGAAACAAACGCGGTGAAGAAACAATAGAAGCAGAACGTGGAGAGCTCTGGGTAACACATTTTGTTCCGATTTTTACCTTAAGAGTCTAGTTCACCACAGTCGGACCTGACACACTTAACCAGCACTATAACCAGACATTTTGGGGGAGATGGTGCTATTTTCATAGGTTGACATTCTCACTGTCTGTACAAATTCTAAGTAAAAAAGCCTTTACAGACAGGTTAAGGAACTCCTCCTCTACAATCCAGATATAGGGCATCAGTGCAACTTGCCCACAGCTTCTTGTCCTGCAAGAGCAGCCATGGTCTGCACTATCCACCCCAAAATGATTTTTGTTTCTGTTTTGGAGGTAGGGGAGAGGGTGGCTAGTGATCATTGTAATTGATGGACACAGTGATCACGTTCACTTTTCTGAACTGTTCACCAAACCTCCCCTGCTGAGCTTAGGTCCATGATGAATAAAGAATTACAGAGTCCCACTATGCTTCCCTCTCTACTTTCTAGGGGTTCCCCAGGTATTGTCACTCTACTGTAGCCACAGAAAAGGGACATTAATTAAACCCACAGACTCAGCCAGCCATGCAGTTCAATAGAGTTTAAAAGAGATTGGATTTGACCCAGTGATCTTAACAATCCAGTTTACCGATCATTGAAATGCACCTCACTGCCATTTAAAAATTGGATGCAATTTTCTCTTTCCACTGAAAACTAAAATTTGGAGTACACACAGGTAAAGGTAACAGTCAATTTTAAAAAGTATCAAACTTAATCTTGAAACACATAGTGCTTATTCAGACCATGTCCTAGACTTAAAAAGTCAACATCCCATAGCCACAGGTACTTTAGCCTTCAGCTGCATTAGACTACTCTGCAAATATCAATTGTGAATGTGAACCAGTTTAGAAGTTCAATCTGACAGTTTCATTGAAAGCATTTTATTTATTAGTAATAAGAAAATAAGAATGTTTATGAAAGTGAAGTTAGACAACACTGAGTGTAAGAAATCATTACAAAATGTTATGGTAAAACGAATGTTACAGATCGGTCTTAAATCAACAAAAATTAGAGCTGTCAAGCAATTAAAAAAATTAATTTTGATTAATTGCAGTTTTAATCCCAGTGTTAAACAATGATAGAATACTATTTATTTGAATATTTTTGGAGGTGTTCTATATTTTCAAATATAGGCTGGGGGCTCTGGGCTTCAGCCTCCCTCGGGACGCAGGGCTCCGGCCTTCAGCCACCTTCAGAACTATACACTGGGACTGCCGCCGATACCTTCCTCCATGCCCAGAGGTATGTGATTAACACATTAATCTTCTTTTCACTCAATCACAGGCATTAATTGCAATTGACAGCCCTAATAAAAATAATGAACTGGAACTGTAAACTGTGACCCAGGACCCGACACCTCAAGTATACACTATTACAGAGCATATCACGTAACTGGAAGAAAGCTAACATTGTGCCAATTTCTTAAAAGGGTAAATGGGGAGACCTGGGTAATTATACAACTGTCAGCCTTACATCGATCCTGGGGAAGAAAATGGAGAGGCTGATACAGTTTTTGATTAATCAAGAATTAAAGAAAGGTAGTGTCATTAATGCAAATCAACATGGATTTATGGAAAATAGATCCTGTCTAACTTGTTTTGGGTTTCTTGGTTTTTTGAAATGAGATTACAGGTTTGGTTGACAAAGAGAATAGTGTTGACGCAATATACAGTTAGCCTTCTGTAAGGTGTTTGACTTGGTAACACACATAAAAACTAGGATGATATAAAATTAGCATGGCACCCATTAAACGGATTAAAAATTAATCAGGATTGTAAACAGGGAGATGCACTTGCTCTGTGACGACTCCCTGTTTAAATTATCACACTTGTACTACAGGTGGTGCAGGTAACAATTCTTATAGTAAAGGTTGTCTGACACTTTCCATTAGAAGACGCTGTTTTCCAATTGCTTATAAAACAGTCAAATTTTAACCATTAAGGGTGAAGTTTCCCATCTTGGGTGTCTGCCTCAAGCTGACTTTTGTGGTGGTGGTATTAAATGATTCAGCTAGATGGTGCAGCAGTTTTCCACTACAAGACTGGGGGAAAATATGTTGTTTTGACCATTATAAAATTTCATTTTTACAACTCTTATTGATAAGCTCCAGAGCCTCCACTTTTCGGAGAATGGACTTTACATTTGGCTATGGGAAATACTGAATTAAGTGATAAAATTTTTGCCATCTCTCTGAAAAAAGACGGTTACTCACCTTTGTAACTGTTGTTCTTCGAGATGTGCTGCTCATATCCATTCCAATTAGGTGTGCACGCTTGTCGGAAGATTTTTACCCTAGCAACACTGCGTGGGTCAGCTGAGTCGCCCCGTGGAGTGGCACCACTATAGCGCTGGATATATACCCCTGCTGACCCAACGGCCCTTCAGTTCCTTCTTGCCGGCTACTCCGACAATGGGGAAGGAGGGCAGGTTTGGAATGGATATGAGCAACACATCTCGAAGAACAACAGTTACAAAGATGAGTAACTGTCTTTTCTTCTTCGAGTGCTTGCTCATATCAATTCCAATTAGGTGATTCCCAAGCCTTACCTAGACGGCGAGGTCGGAAAGGATAGTTACCTGTTCCAGAACTGGCGTTCTTCGAGATGTGTTGCTCATGTCTATTCCACAGTAGGTGTGCGTGCTCGCCACGTGCACCAGTGCCGGAAGTTTTTCCCTCAGCACTACCCGTAGGGGGGAGCGCTGCTGCAACCCCTGGAGTGGTGCCGCTATAGTACACTATAAGGAGAGCCACGTGCTCCCCCCACCCTCAGTTCCTTCTTGCCAGACCAACTCCAACAGCAAGGAAGGAGGACGGGCTGTAGAATAGACATAAGCAACACATCTTGAAGAACGTCAGTTACGGAACAGGTAACTGTCCTTTCTTCAAGTGCTTGCTCATGTGTATTCCACAGTAGGTGATTACAAGCTGTGTCTGATGGAGGTGGGTAGGAGTTCACAGATTCCCTGGCTAGAGCACAGCCCTATCGAAAACAGTGTCACCCCTGGTGTGAGAGATGATCACATAGTGCGATATGAAGGTGTGTACTGAGGACCAGATAGCGGATGTCCTACAGATGTCCTGGATGGGGACATGGGCCACAAAGGCAGCCGACGAGGCCCGAGTCCTTGTCGAGTGAGTCCTTACAATAGGTGGTGCAGGAACCCCTGCTAGGTTGTAGCACGTGTGGATGCATGATGTAATCCACCGGGAAAGCTTCTGGGTAGAGATCAGTTGGCCCTTCATGCGCTTGGCCAAAGAAACAAAGAGTTGTGAAGACCTGCAGAACCTGGCTTAGTCTGATCCAGATAAAAGGGCAGAGCCTTGCACACATCAAGCATATGGAGGCAGCGCTCTTCATTAGAGGTATGCAGCTTAGGGCAGAGGACAGGTAGGAAGATGTTTGGCTCATGTGAAAGATGGAGAACACCTTGGGGAGGATTGCAGAGTATGGGCAGAGCTGAACCTTGTCTTTGTGAAAGACAGTGTAACGGGGGGGTCACAGGTCAGGGCCCTGAGCTCTGAGACCCTCTGGGCTGACATGATGGCCACAAGGAAGGCTACCTTCCAGAAAAGGTGAGACCACGAGCATGTGGCCAGGAGTTGGAACGGGGGCCCCGTAAGGCGGAATAGCACCAAATTTAGATCCCACTGAGGGATAGGGGTCCTAACATAAGGGAAGGACCAATCTAGCCCCTTGAGGAAACACCTGGTCATGGCATGGGAGAAAACAGAGCAGCCCTGGACCAACGGATGGAATGCCAAAATAGCTGCCAGGTGCACCCTGACAAAGGAAGGGGCCAGGTCTTGAGTTCTAAGGTGAAGCAGGTACTCAAGGATAAGTTGGAGTAGGACAGACTTTGGGGAAAAATCCCGCTCGCCCACCCACCTGGAGAATCTGGGCTACTTTGCCAGGTAGGTTTGGAGCGTGAATGGCCTCCTACTTTTGAGGAGGACACGCCTGACCCGCTTCAAACACGCTCTCTCCTCCATCGGTGTTTGCCAGAGGGCATTGGAGATGTTGGCCACCCCCTCATGGAGTAGGAGGGCCACTCTGCCCAGTGCTGAGGATGAGAGCACGTTAAACAATGAGTCTGAGGGTCCCTCCATCTCCTTAGCTTGCAGATGGAGACTGGATGCTACTCGCTTTAGCAGCTCCTGATGAGCCCTGAAGTCCTCCTGCGGTACGGAAGGGGCAAAACTGCAATCTTGTCATCTGGTACGGGAGAGGGGGCCAGTACAGGGGTCTGCATGTCAGCTGGTGCCATAGGGTCCACCCCTTTATCGGAATCCTTGTGCGGTTCTGAGGAACTGTGACCTGCCGATTTATCCCTCGGAGGTGTGGATAGCACAACTGACGGAGACTCCGATGCTTCCACTATCGACCAAGGGCCTTGCTGGGCATGCACAGGGGGCCAGGGGGTCCACTGGCACCACTGGTTCTGCCTTGGGAGGCCCTGTGATTGGCTCTGGTGTGGCATCAGTGGCACCAGTTGGTTGGGTTCGCCTGGCTGGAGCATACGGCGCTGTGTGGGGGTCAAGGTCTGGGTCACTAACCACCTGTAGGTGCTGTGTGAGTGGTATGCGCGCTGGTAGCAAGCATGGCGTCTACCATGGCACTGGGACTCCGACATCAAGGAATGGTGCCGCCTCGAGCTGCTACTCCTTGAGACACTTCGACGCCTGGATCCACGATGACATAGAGCTGGCGATCCCTGCCAGGAGTCATGGGCACAGTGCCTCAACGCGCAAGAGCTGGAGCGTGACCGGTGACAGCATCCATGATGGGAGCAGGAGCATCTACGGTGTCGGCGCCTGTCCCGCCGATACTCTGTACTGTGTGTGGAGCGGTGCCTAGAACTGCACTCCAATGGCACCCTACCAGACAACCTGGAGGGTGATAGGAGTGGATGCTGGGAGCTGTGTTCTGACAGGACACTGGGCAACTAGCAGTCCCAAGAACGGTCTCCTGACCGGGATCTGTGGCAGGTTGGTGTGGGCTTTCAAGATCCCAGTGGCGGTTTGCCTCTAGAGCAGGGTCTGGGTGCCAGGCACCTGCAGGGTCATAATATCTTTGGCCACCTGCAGGACCTCCAGTGTCGAAGGTATGTAGACTTCAGTAGGAGAGGTCTGAATTGACACAACCAGGCTGCTCTGCTTGACCTGAGTCGGAGCTCTAGAGCCCAGGGGGGAACCGGGGCTGCCCAACATGGGTCTAGCCTCCCCCGTGCCTTGTCTTTACGCTTCTGAGATGACAAAGCCTTCCTCTGCTTTTTCGATGGGGAGCAGTGCCGGCCATCGGAAGGTGCCAGGGGATCGCCACACGCTGAAGACAAAGTACCCAGTGCCGATTCCGCTTAGCGCATCAGGGTAGGAGCCAGTACCAACTCCATGAAAAGGGCCTGAAGTCTAAAGTCTCTCTCTTTTTTCATCCTGAGTTTGAAGGACCTACAGATTTTACAGAGGTTGCTGATATGGGATTTGCCCACGCAGCAGAGACAGTCAGTGTGCAGGTCGCTCCTGGGCATCGAACACCTGCAAGACTCACACGATTTAAACGCTGGGGCCCAGGGCATGCCCCGGCCCAAAGAATAACTAAATTAGAACTTTTATGAACTGATACAGGTACTACTGAACAACAAACGAGATTTGAGATGAGGTGCAGCAAAGCTGGAGTAAGTTGTTCCAACGCACAGTCACTGGTGGCAAGAAGGAACAGAGTGGGGAGAGCGCGTGGATTCCCTTATGGCGCCACTCCAGGGGTTGCAGCAGCACTCCCCCTGCAGGTACTCCTGAGGGAAAAACTTCTGGCACCAGTGCACATGGCAAGCACGCACACCTACTGTGGAATACACTTGAGCAATCACTTGAAGAAGAATGTGTCAGTCTTTGAAAACTGCAGTTAGTACACAGTAAGTAGAAGTTTAGAATTAGGCAGCAAATTTTCTAAAGAATACATCTGCTCGGAGCATGTGCCATCCTCTCACCTATCCTACTGCATGTGACATTCCCACATAGTAACTAAGCATGCTCCATCCTAGGCTGCAAGGACTAAGCAGCACCTTCCTTGAAATTGCTGCTCCAGGCCACTATGGCTTACAGAAACCAGGAGGAGGAAGAGACTGTTTCTGTGCTTTCAGTGCTCCTTCTGCTGACACCCAGGCAGTGTGCAGCCTGATTCAAATGCAGAGGGATAAAGAACTGGGAGGGGGAGCTGAGGGGGAAAGGGAAGGAGGCAGGTACAAGGGCTGGAGCTTGGTGGTGGAGGGTGGAATAGTATGTGAGCATGTAATTAAAGACTTTTGATGCATATGCATGAGAAGGTTGAATTAAGGTTGAACAGGCAGCCTTAATTCTGAAATTTGCTAACATTTGAGGGCTTCACTTTGAAACTTCAGTGTTTTTTTAATGTATATTTTAAATGTAATAACAAGGATGATGTAGGGGCAGGAAGAGATACACAGAGAGAGTTACCTTCACATATTGGAGGCTTTGGATACCATCCAAAGTCATAACACTGAATTAAATCAGATCCATTCAAAGTGTAATTTTTTTGACACAAAAATTGAACCACATCTCCTTCCTCATAGCTTTCCTTCTTGGGATAGAAATTCCCGTGTTCTATCTCACTTAACAAGGAGCACGTTACTTCTAGAAAAGAAAAACACACACTGGATAAAACAGATTTAAAACAACTCTATCAGAATAAATCCATTAAATGTTTGGAAGCTTTTCTCCCATAAAAGAAACAAAGGCTGCAGGATTAAAGAATACCAAACTTTGGAAGATTCAGGTTAAGTTATTCTAGATGTACGCAGAGTCAGAATGAGCTCTACCCTGACACCTGGTGGTGAGCTGTGGAAAAGGACTTCTGGGGCTGATCTCATTTGCATGGGCACACCCAACCTGCCTAGCATGATGGACTGCTTGCCCAAATGGTCACTTCGGCTGCTGTGGAATCCCCAGTCTCTTTGTTATTGGGACAGGAGTAATAAAATGTTGTTATCTTGGCTATGTGAATCAAGAATAGTAGAACTGTACTTGACATTTTATGATGAAGGGACTCACCTTCAACCAAGCAGCTCTCGCTAGGCAAGGGACATGGGTTCCAAAGCCCAGTGAATTGAGAGGGGCTGGGGACAGGTATGTGTACTTGGCAGTGTAGGCTCTAAACACCACTTTGACTGTTCCTTTCTCCATGGTGTAATAATAGAGCTACTTTTGACTCATTTAGGAGTCTTGTTAGGTGTCGCAGAGCTGAAATCACTGATTCCTAGGTCTACTTTGAGGTAGTGGTTCTGAGTATGCCAGCACTGAGATCCCTACACCCAAACAGCTGAAATCACTGCAAGCTGTGTTAAGTAGGCAGGGGCTGAAGACAAGTTGGTGAGTGGCTAGCAGAGAGGTACAGCTGGTGGTGAAGACTGCAGCAGAACCCCATGGAGAGGTGTGGCAATCAGTCATCAACATGAGCAGTGGAGCATATAAGATGCCCCCATACTGCCCCTCCCCCCGGCAACTTCCAACAAGGCTGGAAGGTAAATTCTGCAGATGAACTTCTGAACTCTGGAGTCTGCACTGACCAAAGATAGAAACTGTGAGTGCAGTGACTGTTGGGTTGCTGGACTTAAGATCCTGAGGAGAAAAGGACACTGCTAAACTTACTTGGGGATGGGTCTTTTGCTCATCATTTGTGTTATGAATCTTGTCTGTGGTTTCAGAGTAGCAGCCATGTTAGTCTGTATCAGCAAAAAGAACAGGAGTACTTGTGGCACCTTAGAGACTAACAAATTTATTTGAGCATAAGCTTTCGTGGGCTACAGCCCACTTCCCTGCTTTATTAAAAGGCTTTTGATACACTCAGACTCCGTGCTTGTGAGAGGGGAAGTATTGCCTCCTAGAGGCGCCCAGGGGATGTGGTATGTAATTGTCCCAGGTCACTGGGTGGGAGCTTGAGCCAGTTTTGCCTTGTGTTATTGAAAGGGAATCCCTAGATACCGAACCTGGCTCTTGTTGCTGCCATCTCTGATGGGCATAAGGGTTACATAAAGATAACAACATACTAGTGCAGTTTGGAGTAAGGGACCATCCATATGTGCGACAGACTGCCTTTTCAATAGTGTTTCCTCCTCTGGTGTGGTATCCCTCATCACATTCATACATCAGTGTTTCATTCAGTTTGAGGATCCGCTGGGTTGTGGAGTAGTGGCCATGATGCAAGTCTGGTACTAAGCATCTCTCTTAAAAAAAAAAAAGAAAAGAAAAAAAAAAAAGTACATTCATTTTGGGGCTTACTTCACTTCAATTACATGACATAGGATTTTTCTCACTATGTCTTCATTAAAGTCTTATGTTTTTAGTAGACTGTTCAAATCTGATACAAAGCTTTGCAATTAATTTGTAAATAGCTGGGGCACCAGTTATTCAAGTCCTCTGATATACATTTATTAACAAAGTTTGGAGGGAAATGGATTAATTTGCACCAGATGCACAGCCATGTTAACTATACTGATTCAAATAAATATATTTAGACACAAACATGTTTGTTTCAGTAGTTCTGACTCTGCAGTTTCCCAGCTTTATATATACTTACACTGTCTCTCACTGATGTGTGAGCGAGCGTATGAGCTTTAAGCAGTTATCTTCTTCCTATAGCACCCTGCCTAACAGGCAAAAATTTTAACTGTAACTCACAGGCATAAACCAACATTCACACACAGCAGTAAGTGTAACGCATGTGACAACAAGATTTAGATTATACTAGTAGGGTGGTCATAAAAATCCTGCACTCTTCAAAATGGAAATAGCAAGAGAAATGGAACCCTCCCTTCTGAGTCCACCCTTTACCAGAGAGAATCAAGGCCCAAAGAGTTCTCTTCAGGCATGCCTGCTGTTTCTCTAGGGTAGAGTAACCAGCCAGGGACCAGAGAAAAATATATTTTGAACTACGAATACAACTCGATAGATATACCTTACAAATAACTGTAGTGCTTCTCTGTATTTTTACCATTCAGTGAGTGTTTATGAATTGCAAATAGATTGACCCTAAATGAACAAAATGTACTACTCACCAAATATTGTTCAGCCAGCTCTAGTTTTTAGCATGTGCTACTTCTAATTATACTTTGTTGTATTGTGCAATGGGACTATCTTACAAGCCACAGGAAAGCAAAGGATGGCCACACCCAGAAGTTTTTATATTTGACACAGTGAGCCAAAGTCTGCATGGACGTGCAGAAGATGGAAATCAATGCAATTCTACCACATTTTCTACTTTTAAAATGGAAATTTACTTAACTGTCAACATTTGTAGCCCATAGAGATAGCTTGCCTTTACTATATTCACTGCCTTGCCGTTATTATATTCAGTAAGAATACGAGGAACCTACAGGCTTATATCCTGCAAGACACTGGCTTCAGCAGTTAGCATGAGGCTTGAGGGCTATGAACTTTGGCATAGATAAATGCCCCAAAACTAACCCCTAAGTTTTGGGGAACTGGAAGAGCGTAAAGGGGAATTTTGTCCATAATGACATCAGCCAGCCATAGAAGCATGAGCTAACATCAGCGTTTGGAAAGTTATGGAAGGAACATCCAACCACAAGAGTGTGATAGCAATGAATTAAAGTATAGGATAATGAGTTGAAATCATTAATATACTAACCTATAGAAGGACACCTCAACACTAGTAGATTGCGAAAGTACGAATAAGGAAGAGGGGAAATACGTCTACTGAATATGCATTAGACGTACGGCATTGGCATAACGTATTATAAAAGTTGTATCCCAACCTGTGGGCAGTAGGGGAGAGACATGTAAAAATGATGGCCACTTGTGAAGATGAGGAAGGTGATGATGATGAGGAAGATAATTGCTAGCATTTCAGGTTGTTCTGCAAGGGATAGTGTGAGTATGGAAGTTCAGGTGTACTTTCTGTGTTATCTCTATCTACTTTCTTGAGTTACAGTGTGTGTGTGTGTGAGACTGTCCTGAAGGTATTAATACATTATTTGCAAACACAGAAGAGTTCTTATAGCACGAGTGTTGCCACTGTGCCCATCAAGGTTCCTAGTTACACAGTAATTTTAATAATATTGGTCCTGATCTTGGGACAAGACCCTGTTAACTCTCTAAGTGATAACTGGGAACGCTAAAGTAATCAATATAATTAATACACAATCTATAGGTCAGTCTACACATTTAAGTTTAATTATTCACTAATACTAACTTACAATGTAAAAAAGTGTGGCAATGTGATAGCAACAGAGATTATCACCCACTGTCATTCAATGCTATGGCGTTTGTATAGTAGCTCCCCTTCTGAAGTTAATATCCCAACAGTGGAAAGACACAGAAGTATTAAATGTAAAACAGTATTTATACTATCCCTAACCTCATTAGAAAATGTGTAAGATTTCAATCATCTACCCATTTGGCCCATCTTCCTGTATACCTTTAATGCAGGCTTAACTTTATGCATGTGATATAAGTAGTCCCAATGGGGACTATTGTCATCTAATGCAAACTGATGTTGTCCCATTGATTTCAACCAGTTGAAAATTTGCCCCAGTGAGTTTAAAAGCTGCCCTAACACAGGGAGACTCTAGCTATAACAGTATCATATAGCAGCAAAGATATAAAGAAAGTCAGTTATAAAGAAGAATGTAAATTCATACCAAATTTTTTAGCACAGCTTGGGTGAGAAGACCATCCTTCTGGAAGACATTGCACTGTTTCATCAGGATTACTTCCTGGAGTTTGATAGCCGGAAGCACATCTGTACAACAATTGTTCCCATATTTTGTAGGCCAGTTTTGTATCAGAGAAGATGCCATTTTCCAAGAGAGGTTTGCTACATTTTTCTACATGAAAAGAAGTAGGTTGATTAGAAAGAGACAACTGACAGAGTATCATGCTTCTCTATAACTTTAGTATATATTTACATGGGGATTTGTCTGCTTCCTATATTTGCTTACAGTGAGCAGATAATAAGCCCAACGATTTTTTTATCTGCTTACCCTCCTGACATACTAACAAAAAAACCCAATATCAAATAGGTATTTTAAATGTTGAAATTAGAAAGATAATAAAGTCGCCTAGTTTAGTGAATCTGGACAGTGGTGGGGTTCACACAATCTTCTTTCTTGACAGTCTTGACTATTTTCTTTATTGCTACTGAAGCTGCAGTGCACACAATCAGTCCTGAACTGATGGAGGCAGTCCTGAGAGTTGGAGAAATTGCCCAACTTTGAAGCTATAAGACCCTCTCCCAGTGAGTAAAATAGGAGCACTTGCAAAGACATAGTGAGAGTTCTCTCCTAGTAGCAATTAAAGGTCACCAGGAAGAGAACTGATGATCATCAGCAGATCATAAACAGATGAGAGCAAGAGAGAGTTCAGTGTTTTGGTGATTTCACTGTCTACATGCCAGATGTGCCCTCTATTTTTAAAAATTTTACTTTAAGAGGTACAGATGTTCTCCCTACTCCTCTATAACCTCAGAACTTGATATTACTGTTTGTAACTATGGAACCTGACATTATTTCACTCAGCTGTTTTGCATGTCCAGCCACTGCTAGCTGTAAACCAAATACCATATAGCTAGAAATAATCTTAGGGCTTTGGGAGGCAAGGCCAAACAGCTGTATGTTTGCAGTTTCTGCTAATGAGAATGGGAGGATGGGACAGAGAGTTAATGTACCATATGAATGGAAGGAATGTTTGGACAAGCAGCCTTGATTTTAAGTGCCCCTATGTATACATGTTATTGTTATGACTAGAGATACACAGAATGCTTTGTTAAAAGATAAATGAGTAGGTTGCTTAAATTAGGAGAATTGGTGACCCACTGGGGTTACTATGGTGACCCACTAAAAGTCGCTATGAGTTATGTACTTTGTTTAATTTAGCTATAAAAGATTAGGCAAAAGGATACACTTTGGAGCAATCCAAGGAAGCTTTTCTTTGGACAAGAAGCTGGCACCTAAACTCCCTAGTAGCTGGATGGAAGGACAGCGCACGGAATTCTGGTTGTTGATTACTCATAACCATCTCAGACTTTGAGTAAATATAAATGTTTGGGATGCTCTGAATCTACTGCTACAACACTTGTGTGTGCATGTGAAACCTAATAAAAAGGTAGTTTTAGGTTAAAGCATTCTTGTTTGTACCAATCATTTATCAGATAGAGGAGCTGTCCCCCCCCATTGATTTATTCTTGACACCTACTGCTTTGGGTTCTGAAAACCTGGGTAATACTCTAAATACTCTCTGGGATGCTATTACTGTCTGAGGAAGCAGCCAACCAGCAACCTGCAGGCAAATCCTACTGATACCAAAGTGCAGCTTTCACTTTGTTTAACTCCTGCTGATGAGCCAGAAAATTTCTGTATTAAGGGAAGGGCTTCCACCTGTAAGAGGCAAAATTACTGAAGATGCGGGGAGGCAAAGTGAACTAAAATTTGACTGAAATTGGTCATTTTCTCATCATGGAGGATGGAAGGGGAATCCAGTACCACTTGAATAAAAACAATAATGAAAAACACAAAGGCTGAAAATAAATAGGGATGTTCGGAACATAAGAACAGCCATACTGGATCAGAACAAAAAGATCCTTCTAGGTCAGTATCCCATCTTCCAACAATGGCCAATTCCAGGTGCTTCAGAACGTTAATCAGAACAGGTAATCAAGTGATCTATCCCCATGGCCCATTCCCAGTTTCTGGCAAACAGAGGCTAGGGACACCATCCCTGCCCATCCTAGCTAAGAGCCCCTGATGAACCTATCCCCCATGAATTTATCTGATTTCACAAAAAGGCAATATTCCTGGTTTTGGTACCAATTTTCAGAGAGAAAGAGGTAAAGTGACAATATCCAATTCCACTTCCTAATTTTTCCCTAAGTTATGGTTTCATTACTACACCCTCTTGGTGAAATCCATTACAATGTCCACAGGAAACAAAAAAGGCCAATGAAAGTGACTTACTATAACACTTTGGTGCTGGTGACCATCCTGTTGCTGTGCATGTTATCCTTGCATCTTGACTCCCAGACTCAGTTGTATAGCCAGCCGCGCAGGTATAAGAAAGCTTTTTCTCTTTACTCATTGGAAAATAATAACTTTTAAAACTATAATAATACTGGGCTATCTTCCCATTTTCTATGAGTGGCAAATCACAAGGCTTATCTACAAAAGATTTAATTATGTTTTGTTCATTACAAATTTCTCCCATGCATAACAGTGCTTTCTGGATTAATTTAAAATTAATTGGCTTAGCTGAATTCTGTATAGATACCTAGGGTTCACACGAAGTCCAATTCTGCAACTATTTACCCTTTCAGCTTATACTTGACTTGCCTAGTTGTTAATGAATAATTATACTGAAAATCAAAGACATTTCTTTTCACTTTGTCCTATACGACAATAAATGGGCAGATTTAGTGAAACTAAAGGTAATATATTTAGCAAGGAGGTGTCAAACTTATGGCCTAAGGGATGGATTCAGCCAACTTGATCTATTTATGTTGCATGCTAGACACGTTCAGATGTCTAGAACCTCAGTTTCCATCTAAAAAGAGTTTCTAGGCGTCATGGTTGCAATAAATCTAACATTTCAGTGTCAACATAACTAATTTTATTGCTGATAATTTTGGCAGATGAAATGGGGAAGATGTGTCAAGGAAGCCCACAGCAATGTGGGAATTGAAAGTTTCTGCAAAGAAATAAATGCACAGGGAAGAATGGAAGAGTAAAAAAAAAAAAAAAAAGAGGTTAGGGAAAAGAAGTGACAAAAGAGGGCCAAAACAGCAGCGGCTATAAAAGGGAGCATGTTTTCCTACTGAGTAGTGTTGAATGTGACATGATGATAATACTTAGGTATTTAGATACTAAAGTTTAGGCCAGATACTCTCCAGGCACTGGTTGTAAACTTGCCGCAGTGGTCTCAAACTCAATTTACCTTAGGCCTAGTGCCAGTCCTCAAATCCTCCCAGCGGGCCAATAATATTACTCAAGCCACCCAGAACCCGGCCTCCAAAACTCCAGCCCCCAGATCTCCAACCCCCACCTGCCTAAGGCTCTGGGGGGACGTTTGGGTAGGGGAGGAGGTCTGGGGTAGGGGATTGGGGTGCAGGCTCTGGGAGGGAGTTTGGGTGCAGAAGGGGTGAGAGGATGGGCTCTGGGAGGTTTGGGTGGGGGAGGGCATCTGGGGTACAGGCTCTGGGATGGAGTTTGGGTGCTGGGTGCAGGCTCTGGGATGGGGCAGGGAGTGGGTGTGTAGAAGGGGTGGGGTTTCAGGCTCTGGGAGATTGGGGGCTGTGGGGAGGGGTGCAGTGCTCTGGGAGGGAGGTTGGGGGCGGGAGGGGGTATTGTGGGGGAAAGAATGGGGGTGGGCAGACTCTGGGAGAGGATTGGGGATGCAGCATTTACCTGGGGCTCCAAGGCAGGGTGGACTGAGGGGACCTTGTGCGCTGCTGTCTCCAGGAACTGCCCCCGCAGCTTCCCATTGGCTCCAGGGGCGCTTGGGGCAGGGGCAGCGCGCAGAGACACAGCCCTGCCCTGCCTTGGGGTCGCAAGGAGGGGCTGGTAGACACATGGAGCGAGCAGACAGAAACTGCTCAGCTCCGCTGCACTGCCAGTGGTTGGCAGGGCCCTGGGCCAGTGTAAGTCGCCCAGGGGACACGCATGGTGGGAGGGGGAGAGCAGCACCCAGGGCAGCAGGCGGGGCCAAAGGATAGACCCAGTCCCAAAATTGCTGGAGCCCCGTTAGCCACATTGCGGAGGTTCTCAGACCTCAGATGGCCCAGGGGACGGGAGTTTGAGACACCTAGCCTAAGGGCTTGTCTACACTGGCAAGTTTTTTCAATGAAACTAATGTCAACAAGGAAAAAAAAAATTGACAAAAGCAAAGTTGCCAAAGTGTGCGTACAATTCCTCCCTCTGTTGACAGATCATGTCCACATTCCAGGCACCTTTGTCAACAGTGAGAACAATGGACTGTGGGTATGTATCCCACAGTGCCTGGCGACACCATCCATTGGTAAGTGTTGTGGGAATGCGGAAACGGAGAGTGGCACATACTGAGATGAGCAAAATGTACCATCATGAACCTCTTTGTGTCCCACCCCTCCAAAGGTATCTGGCTTTCTTTCATGCCATTTTTTCAATTGTCATTTTTCTGTAGTGCGCACCAGTATCTGCAGTGCAAGAGGCTGGATCCTGCACTTCTCTTCTGTGCAATGTTAGCTGTCGTGAGGACATCATGCATGGCAGCAGTTACTAGCAGTTACTCGCAAAGTTAGCAGAGAATGAATCGCAGGCACCCAAGTGTGATATAGACTGCAGCAACTTATCAGTGCTTTGTGCATTCACAGAGAAGCTGCATATGGTAGAGCATCGCTTTTGGGCTAGGAAAACAAGCACTGATTGGTGGGATCGCATTGTCATCGTGCAGGTGTGGGTTGACGACCAGTGGGTACAGAAAAGACACAGTTACCTTTTCAGTAACGTGCTCTTCGAGATGTGTTGCTCATGTCTATTCCACAATAGGTGTGAGTGCTCGCAATGTGCACTAGTGCCAGAAGTTTTTCCCCTAGCAGTATCCATAGAGGAGTGCCCCCAGCGACCCCTGGAGTGGCGCATCCATGGTGCAGTATAAGGGGCGCTGCGCGATTCCCCCACCCTCAGTTCCTTCTTGCCAGACAACTCCGATAGAGGGGAAGGAGGGCGGGATGTGGAATAGACATGAGCAACACATCTCGAAGAACACTAGTTATGGAAAAGGTAACTGTCTTTTCTTCTTCGAGTGATTGCTCATGTGCACTCCAGAATAGGAGACTCCAAGCTATATCTGTTGGAGGTGGGTAGGAGTTCACAGATTCTCAGGATGGAGCACAGGCTTGCCAAACCCGGCAGCCTCCCTGGTTTGGGAGATGATCATATAATACGAGGTGAAAATGTGAACTGACGACCACATAGCAGCCCTACAAATGTCCTGGACGGGGACATGGGCCACCCTTCGGAGCAGAATCGGGGACAGGGACAGTTCTGTCGAGGCATGGACAGGTCCACCTGGGGAGTTCCCCACACTCAGAAAACTCTGTGCACCACCTCTCGGTGGAGAGACAACTCGTCCTGAGAGGAGAATTTCCTGCTCAACTGATCTGCCTGAATTCCGGGCACCTGATAGGTGGTAGGCAAGTAGGCAGATGTCATGGGCTAAACAAAAGTCCCACAGCATGAGGGCTTCATAGCAGAGGATTGGGCCCCGTCTTGCCTGTTGATGTAAAACATTGAGGCCGTGTCGTCCGTGAGAACCCTGACCACCCGGCCCTTCAGGTGCGAGTGGAAGGCCATGCATGCCTGCTGTACCAGCCTGAGTTCCTTGATATTTGTGTGGAGGGTCACCTCCTGAGTGGACCACAGACCCTGGGTTTGGATGTTATCCACATGGGCCCCCCATCCCAGGTCCGACGCATCAGACACCAGTTCCAGTGACAGGACCCTGCCCCTCAACAAGACTCCATGGAGCATGTTTCTTGGGGAGGACCACCACTGAAGGGAGATGAGCACTGGCTCGGGCACTGTGAGGACTTTGTCCATCCTGTCCCTGGCCTGGAAGAACTCTGACGCCAACCAGAGCTGGAGGGGCCTAATCCTGAATCTTGCGTTACGGACTACATGCACGCCCACATGTGACCTAAGACCTGGCGGCATACTGTGGCTGTTGTCATCAGAAACTTTGTGACCGTGTCGATTAGCCCCTTCAGGATCTTGAACATGTCCGGTGGGAGGGAGGCTCTGACTGACAAGGCACCCAGGACTGCCCCGATAAACTCTGTGCATTGTACCGGGACTAATGTGGACTTGGTGGTGTTTACCAACAGGCCGAAAGTGGTGCACGTGGACAGAAGGAGCGCCATGTGATCCCGTACCTGACATCGGAAGCTGCCCTTGACCAACCAGTTGTCCGAGTAGGGGAAGATCTGGACCGCCCGGCACCTGAAGTAGGCCACCACCATCGACATACATTTTGTGAATATGCTGTATAGTGGACAGGCCAAATGGGAGGACCATAAATTGGTAGTGTTCCTGCCCCACCGTGAAACGGAGGAAGCATCTGTGCCCCTCGAATATATGAATATGGAAGTATGTGTCCTGCAGATCGAGGCCGGCATATCAGTCCCTGGAATCCAGGGAAAGGATTATGTAGGCCAGAGAGACCATGCAGAACTTGAGCTTTACCAAGCTTTACTAATGGTTCAGGCGTCGCAGGTCGAGATTGGGCCTGAGCCTTCCTTTGGCCTTCGGGATAAAGAAATAATGGGAGTAGTACCCCTTGCGTTTGAACTCCCCCAGCACCACTTCCACTACTCCTAGGCCCAGAAGCAGCCCCACCTCCTGCTCAAGTAGAGTCTCATGAGAGGGGTCCCCCAGGAGGGACAGGGGCGAAGGGTGGTTGGGCAGGGTGGAAGTAATCTGTAGGGTGTAGCCCCAAAAGATGGTGTTAATGACCCATCGGTCTGAGGTCAGCCACCACTCCAGGAGGAAAGCATACAACCGATTGGAGAAGGGAAGCTTTATTAGGGGTGGAACCCTGACGAGAACTGGCAGGGTGACCTAGGGTGTCCTGTCAAAACCACATTTTCCCTGCCTGCTTGCCCTTGGAGGACCCAGGCTGGGAGACAGGCCGAGACTGCCTCTGCGGGCATTTCTTATAGTCCCGCAACTTTTTAAAAGCGGGATCATATTTAGAATGGATAGCCTGGCCAGGAGCCTGCTGCAGCTTAAACTAAGGTTTAGCTGGAGCCGGAACACAGATACCCAGAGTCTGAAGCGTCGTGTGGGAGTCTTTCAGGCCATGTAGTTTTATATCCATTTGTTCCACAAACAGTTTTGCCATCAAATAGGTGCTGCAAAGAGATCTGTGCCTCACTGGACAGCACAGAAAGCAGGAGCCACGAAGCCCTTCTCATGGACACTGCAGAGGCCATGGAGCATGTGGTCTTGTCCGCCGCATCCGACACTAACTGCAGGGTTGCCCTGGCAGCTGCTGTATCCTCCTCTACCAGCGCTTTGAACTCCTTCCCGTCATGCTCCTAAAGGGACTCCTCAAACTTGGGCAGAGACACCCACAGGTCGAACTCTTACTGGCCCTGACAGGCGGATCCGTGACAGCGACTGGCCGGTGATTAACACCTGGGGCTGCAGGAGCGGTGATGTGGTAAGGTCCTGGAGCAGGACGACGAATGGGAACAGCATTGACATTCGTGTCGCGAAGGGGTAGAATAGCCCCTCCAAGATAAGGGGGCTTGGGCATTGTCTACTTCGGTCCCGTCAGTGTTTGCTCCTCGAGGTGGAGCGGTGCCTGGAGTCTTGGTCAGATGGAACCCAGCCAGAGAATCTGGTGGGAGTCGATGACGACCCAAATGGACTACACAGGGTACGGTCGCTGAGTGGCAAACGGTGTCGGGAGCATTCTCTTGACTGATACTGTGTCAGGGGTGACTGCAGAGATCCCAGTGGCGGCTTGCTTCTGGAGCATGGGGCCAACATTGGCGGTGCTCCTGGTACCGGCATGAACATGACGTCCTGGGCCGCCTGCAGGACCTCCGGCATTGGAGGGCATCCAGACATCCAGGGAAGCCTGCTAAGACTGGGCCAGGCTACTCTACTCTACTTAAGTTGAAGGCCTAGAGCCCAACGGGGATCAAGGACTGCCCAACATGGGTCTAGTCTCTGCCTCAGATTTACTCTGGTGCCGCAGCAGAAAAGGCCTCTTCTTAGCCTTTTTGCTGTGCCCTGTGGACATGGAGCAGTGTCAACTAGTAGATGGCACGGGGGGCGGGGGTTTGCCATGCACCAACATCTCGGTGCCTGGTGCCGACTTGGAGTGGCACGCCAGAGTTGGGGTCAACACCGACTCCATGAGGATAGCCCAGAGCCTAATGTCTCTCTCTCACTTGGTCTGAGGCTTGCAAATCTTACAGCGATCTCTAAGATGAGTTTCACCCAAACAGCATAGACAGTCCACGTGAGGATCACTCACTAACATCGAGCACCTACAAGTGTCGCATGACTTAAAATCCGGGGCACGGGGCACGCCCCGGCCCAGGTGCACTAGCTAAACTAAACTAAATTAGTAATAGATTACTAACTACAGGTCACATACACTGAATGAACAAGAGGCTGGGGACAAGCTACAGCAAAGCTGGAGCAGAGCAGTTCCGAAGCACCTTCACTAGCGGCAAGAAGGAACTGAGGGTGGCACCCCTTACACCACAGCATGGAGGCGCCACTCCAGGGGTTGCTAGGGGTGCTCCCTTACAGGTACTCCTAGGGGAAAAACTTCTGACACCAGTGTACGTGGCGAGCATGCACCCATTGTGGAATAAACATGAGCAATCACTCAAAGAACTTCAGGATGCGTAAAGCAACCTTTATGGAGCTATGTGCTGAGCTGGCCCCTGAGCTGCGGCGCAAGGACATCAGATTGAGAGCTGCCCTTCCCATAGAGGAGTGTGTTGCAATCGCTGTGTGGAAGCTGGTGAATCCAGACTGCTACCAGTTAGTCCCAAATCAATTTAGAGTAGGAAAGTCCACTGTTGGGGCTATAGTAAGTGAGATTTAAAAATCCCAGGGCTTGCAAGCGGGAGGGGTGGATTGGCTGCAGGACAACGGAGTTCAAACTGCTGACCAGAGCGACAGCAGGGGAAATGTGGGATACTTTCTGGTAGCCGATAAAAATCGGGAAAAGAAAAAACCTGTAGTGTCTACACTGGCTGTTTGTCAACAATAAAGGGAGGGGAAAAGACAAGAGTCGCTTACTGGGGTGGACGTTTGTCGTCACCAAAACTAGGGTTTTTCCCCCCAAAAAAGTGACCTTGCAGTGTGTACACTGCCAGTTTTTGGCAACAAAACTTGTCACAGTTAAGGCTTACATCAGTGGGAAAATTGCTGGGGACTGGAGAACTGAATTCTAAATTAAATTATATTCCAGCCCATGGGCTATCACTTAACATGGAATGTGGCCATCTGCCCAAAGCAAGTTTGGCACCCCTGCATTTCTTTCTGTTAGAACAAAGGAAAGTAACTACTACTACTAGTAAACAATTATTGACATCATCAGGCTTGATTAATGACTTATTGAATTAACATATTGCTCTACTAAACAAACTTGAAATTCCTGCATTCCTAATTTCTTTAAACAGGCCTAACAAGAGAAGGTAAAAGGGCACCTTAATTCAAGGAGGTCCTACCTAGAGAGCGGAGAGCAGTCTGTAAATTGGTCTGCACTCTGGAAGCTACATGGCAGGAATTTATAGACTTGACAGGATGTAATTTGCTTACAGTGGAAAAACTAAAAATATAGACAAGAGTAGATTGGTCCAGTTAGAAGTGACTGAGCCTGCAGAAAAAAATAAAAGATAAGGGAGGTGGATACCAGTGACTTGTCATATTATCTATTAATGGAAATAGTTAAAAATTTTGACTTCTAAAAAATAAGGGTGAAGAGTAGTATCCCATGCTGGAGAAACCAGAGCATCATCTTAGGTTATTAGCAATAGGCTAGTATTTGATTTCCTAGTTCTCTTTTACTTTTATAAGTCTGTGTACCATTGCAATTTATATGATTTGTATACAAATAAAATCGAACTAAAGTCTGTTTCTGTAACTGCTGCAGAATGAGCTCAAAGGAAGTGGTTCCAGAAATAATAAAATGGGATGTTCATGTTAGCGTCTGAACCTTTTCCCAGAGGTGCTATAGCTGTGTCAATTTCAAGGTTCAACATAGCAACAGCTCACTCTTCATAGCAAATGTTCAATCAAAAATATTATAAATATAAACCCCACTAGCAAAAATATATCCCCATTAAGAATAAAACCATTTATCAAATTAAAGCAACTGCATAAAGCACTTTCCTAAGAGCAATATGTAAACTATATTCTAGATTATCATATTCTTTTCTAAATAAATGAATGCCTCAGTACTTTTACCTTCTGCCGAGGTTTCTCCTGAATCAACCAAAATTATGAGAAAAATCCAGCTTTTAAATGCTATATTCATTGTCTCTAACAATAGTTTTCACTATTCTGTGAACACTACTGGCAAACTCAGCATTTCTTTTGAAAACTCAGTTAATTATTTGCAAAAAGGTATTTGGACTATGTTTTGTAACACACAAAAAGGGTATTTCAAAGCACTCACTGATTTTTATTCCTTAAACAGAATGACTAGACCTGAGCAGCTCTATTTCAATTAAGAAGCTCAATAATAGTGAGGCATAATGAGAAAAATGCTGAAAATGATAGCTGCTTTCACTATAAAATAATGAACTTTGGCAAATGGTAAAAAAGATTAATAGGAAACCAGTAGCCATAAATTCTCGGAATTTTCAGGCCCCATGGTTTAAAGGCCATTTTGCTGTTATCAATGTATTTACTTTGGTTGATAGCTTGTCTAGTTTTCTCTTCTATTTCCATCCTTAACTGGCTACATTCTACTAGTTTGTTTGCACTGAAAGCTGGTAGGTCTAAAGAGAAAAAACGGTCATTGCCTTTGTGTGCTAGACAAACAAAACTTTGCTGCATGATCAGACTGTTTTATGAATGCTCCGGCTTTAATGGACAGGATAATCCCATCTTTTGGTTTAACAAGTTCCAGTTGAAGGCACATTCATATTCTGACCTATATGCACGTTCTCTTAGAAATTCTAAGCAAAGACACAACTGGTAAACTAATCTAAAGACATAGTTTCTGAAATACTAGAATAATTGCTACCAGTTGATTCAATAATATGCTGCAAATATTTTAACAAGGGCTTCCATAAAATTTTCCTCCTCAGCGTATAGAACTTCATGAAAAGACGGTTACTCACCTTTGTAACTGTTGTTCTTCGAGATGTGTTGCTCATATCCATTCCAGTTAGGTGTGCATGTGCCGCGTGCACGTTTGTCGGAGAAACTTTTACCCTATAACACTCGGTGGCCGGCAGGTCGCCCCCTGGAATGGGCGCCACTTAGGCCTTGATATTATACCCCTGCCGACCCAACCGCTCCTCAGTTCCTTCTTGCCGGCTAACTCGACAGTGGGGAAGGAGGGCGGGTGTGGAATGGATATGAGCAACACATCTCGAAGAACAACAGTTACAAAGGTGAGTAACCGTCTTTCTCTCTCGAGTGCTTGCTCATATCCATTCCAGTTAGGCGATTGCCAAGCCTTATGTAAGCGGTGGGGTCGGAGTGAAAATAGCAGAATGTAAACTGCGGAGCCAAAGGCTGCAGTATCTCTTGACTATCAGAGGGTAGCCGTGTTAGTCTTGGATCTGTGAAGCAGCAGAGAATCCTGTGGCAACCTTATAGACTAACAGAGGTTTTGGAACGTGAGCTTTCGTGGGTGAATACCCACTTCGTCAGACGCAGTAGTGGAAATTTCCAGGGGCAGGTATATATATGCTAGCAAGCGCAAGCTAGAGATAACGAGGTAGTTCAGTCAGGGAGGGTGAGGCCCTGTTCTAGCAGTAAGGTGTGAAAACAAGGGAGGAGAAACTGGTTCTGTAATTGGCAAGCCATTCACAGTCTTGTTGTTTAGTCCAGAGCTGATGGTGTCAAATTTGCAATGAACTGAAGCTCAGCAGTTTCTCTTTGCAGTCTGGTCCTGAAGTTTTTTTGCTGCAGGATAGCCACCTTAAGGTCTGCTATAGTTGTGGCCAGGGAGTCACAGTGCTCTCCTACAGGTTTTTTGTTATATTGCCGATTCCTGATATCTGATCTTGTGTCCATTTACTCCTTTTCCGTAGTGATGTCCAGTTTGGCCGATGTCATTAGCGAGGGAGCATTGCTGGCATATGATTGGAGTATATTACATTGGTGGACGTGCAGGTGAAATGAACCAGTGATGGTGCGTGAGCTGATCCTGGTAGGTCCTATGAGGTGTCCGCTGGTGTAAACAATTGCAGGAGTGGCACTCGAGGTTTGTTGCATGGATTGTTGCCTGACTGGAGTTACGTATGGTTCGGTGTGCAGTTGCGTGTGAGAATAAGGTTTCAGGTTGGCAGGTTGCTGTGGGGGAGACTCGCCTGCCACCCAACGACCTGTTGAAGAGTGTGTGGATATTGTCGCAGGAGGGTTTGTAGATCCTGAGATGCGTTGGAGGGGTTTAGCTGGGGGCTGTATGTGATGGCCAGTGGAGTCCTGTTTGGTTTCTATTCTTGGGTTTGTCTTGCAGTAGGAGTTTCTGGGTACACGGTTGGCTCTCGTTGATCCTGCTTTCCTAATTTCTCGTGCGGGTATTGTAGTTAGCAGTTAATGCTTGCGTGGAGATTTTAGTAGTGTTGGTACTCTGTCTGAGGTTAGAGCAGATGCGGTTGTACCGGTCAGTGCTTGGCTTAACAATGGATCGTGTGATGTGCGCCGTGATGGAACGCTTGGAGGCATGAAGAGCGTAGCTGGTCGGTAGTTTTCGATTAGAGTGGTGTTAATCGTGACCATCGCTTATTTGCACCGGTGGTGATCTAGAAAGTGAACCTCCTCCGTGTAGATTGGTGGCTCAGGCTGAGGTGCAGGATGGGGTCGGAAGTTTGTTGAAATGTGGCTGGAATTTTTCTAGAGTCTCCTCCCATGGGTCCAGATGATGAATGTCATTTCATAATGTAGCCGTAGGTAAGAGAAGGGGCGTGAGTCGGACGAGCAGCTGAGGAAGCGTTGTTCCGAGGGTCAGCCATAATAATATTGGCGTATTGTGGGGCCCATGGCTTCACACTTGGTGCAGGCCAGTCCTCGCCCACAGCACAACCTGCCCAAACCTGAAACGTATTCTCACCAGCAACTGCACCCACCGCAGCATAGTAACTCGCAGCTCAGGACCAATCCATGCAAACACAACACTCGTGCCAACTCTGCCCACATATCTAACACCAGCGACATCATGAACCTAACCAGATCAGCCGAGGCGACCATCACTGGTCTCACTGATCAACCTGCACGTTCCACCAATGTAATATACCCAGTCATAGCACTGACCGCAAATGCCCCCTCGTGACTATGTACACGCACCAAAAACTGGACAGTCACAGGAAAAGGATAACACATGGAACAAATCAGATATCAGGAAAATGGCAATATACCAAAACCATGTAGGAGAGCAATTATCAAACCCCCTGCACACTATAGCAGAGCTTAGGTGGCTATCCTGCCAGCCAAAAAAGACTTCGAGGACCAGACTGCAAAGAGAAACTGCTGAGCAGTCAGTTCATTTGCCAAATTTTGACACTATCAGCTCTGGACTAAACAAAGACTGTGAATGGCTTGCCAAATTTTAACCAAGAACCAGTTTCTCGTCCTCTGATCGGTTTTCACACCTCTACTGCTAGAACAGGGCACTTCACCCTCCCCGACTGAACTAACGCTCAGTTACTCTAGCTTTGCTTGCCTAGCATATTATACCTGCCCCTGAAAATTTCCACTACCCTGCGTCTGACGAAGTTGGGTATTCACCACGAAAGCTAGCGCGCTCCAAACCTCTGTTAGTCTATAAGTGACCACAGGGATTCTCTGCTGCTATCTCTTGACTGTTGAACCAGAGCATAATGCGCAAGGCAAGGGTAATGGGACCGAGGACCATGGAGCTCGCGATAGATCTCCGTGGGTAGTACACGAGAGCGATGCCAAGGTGCAGATGAAGCCTAGAGCCCTGTGTAGAGATGCAGGTGATTGGCTTGGGCAAACTGTGAGCCAAATCATAAGTCCGGGGTGACGTTATCACCAAGATGAGATCCACTGAAGAGGAAACAGTGTAGGCCTTGTCCTTCGGACTGCTACTTGGCGACTGACGGAGAGTTGGCGCGTGTACAAAAGGTGTTTGTTCCATCCTCAAACATAAAGGCAGCGCTCTACGATGTCAGGGAGGTGCCAATTGTTTGTCCCCCGTCACGTTGAGTGTGGTAAACATGAAGGGTCGAAACACCTAGGCTGGAGGAAAGGCCGGGGGGTGACGAACGCAGCACCTGTGTCTTTGTAAACATAACAAGTTATGGTGGCCCTGAGCTCGAAGATCGTCTGGCCAATGTAATGGCTCGAGGAAAGCTGTCTTCCAAGACAGGTATAGCAGCGAGCAGGTCGCTAACGGGTCGAATGGAGGAGACATAAGTCTGGTTAAACCCAGGTTGAGGTCCCAGGTTGGGCTGGGCGGCGTACCTAAGGGTGTATGCGCTCCAAGCCCTTGAGGAACCCGAAACCATAGAGTGTGAGAACACAAACGACCACCTTAGCCTGGATGGAAGGTAGAGATGGCTGCCAAGTGTACCTTCGGCGAACACCGCTAGGCCCTGCTGTTGCAGCCGGAGGGTAGTCCAAAATAGAGGGGATCGAGACCCCAGCAGGAGTAAGATTTAAGCATTTCGCACCTGTAGGAGAGACGCTTCCACCTGGCCAGGTACGTTGACCAGTGGAAGGCATCCTGCCACCCTGATAGTCACGTAGGAAGCCACACCGTGAGGTGAAGAAACTGCAGTCCAGGCGGCAAAGTCTGCCGTGGTCCTGAGGTACGAGGTCTGGGTGGAGTGGCAGGTAATTGGGCAGGCTATTGACAGGCCGAGCAACGTGGCGTATTAGTGCTGCCTGGAACACGCTGGAGTGATCATGATGCGCGCTCTGCTCCTGCGAAGTTTGAGCAGGACCCAATGAGCCGGGGGAACGGCGGAAAGGCATAAAGGTGTTGGCCCTTCCACGGCATGAGGACAGCGTCCGAGATCGGTCCCAGGGAGAGACCTTAGAAGGAGCAGGACCTCGGACATTTCCCGTTCTCGCGGTAAGCGAACAGTCCATATGTGGGGGAAAACCCACTCTGGCCACACAAAGCATCAATCAGGCAGGGCGACCACTCATGAGACAGGAAAAAACCCTGCTGAGTCGAACTGCCAAGAGAAAGGATGCTACCAGATTTATCGAGTGGCTATGCAAAAGTCCCAGAGATGGATGGACTCCTGACAAAAGGAGGAGGACCATGTCCCTCCCAGGTTGTCTATGTAGTACATGGCCGTTGTGCTGGCTGTAAACACACTGAGATGCTACGGCTCGCAGCTGCTGCTGGAACCCCTGGCGCGCCAGGCAGACTGCTCTCATCTCTTGAACATTGATGTGGAATGCCAGCCCCTGAGAAGACCAAAGGCCTTAAGCTCGAAGGTTACTGAGGTGAGCACTGAGCTGAAGATGACGCCGTCCATCGTCAGAGACAGTGAGAGGGCTGGGGCGGATAGAGCGGCATCCCTGCCCACACCAGGGAGGGAGTTAGCCACCTTCTAGGGAGCCTAGGATGCTCAGGGAATGGTGACTATGGTGACCATTGGGCCCCTATCCGGCGGTACGCCGATTTGAGCCAAACTGGAGATGACAGAGGCAGAGCTTAGCATGTTTGGTTACAAAAACTAGCAGAAGCCGTGGACCCGGAGAGACCGAGACAAATGAGAACCAGAGTGGATGTTTCCGTAGTGACCATCAGGCCTAGACATGTGAATAGGTCCTTGACGATGCCACGCTGAGTGACTTGTGTCTTGAGTCTCCTCAGATAAGCCAATCGCCAGATACGGAAACGCATATCCGACGTCGGCGGAGGTGGGTGGCGACTACGGCCCACACTCGGTTAATGCCTGTGGGCTGTAGCAAGGCCAAACAGCAGGGACGGTAAACTGGAAGTACCAAAGGTTGGCTAGAAAGCGGAGGTATCTCCTGTGCGGAGAGAAGTGGCAATGTGAAAGTACGCGTCCTTCATATTGAGGCGCATACCAGCCTCCAGGATCTAAGGACAGGATAATGGTTCCCAGGGATGCCATGCGGAACTTCAATCTTAACATAAACTGGTTGAGTCCTCGTAGGTGTAGGATAGGTCTGAGACCTCCGTACGAGTCGGGGAATTAGGGGAATAGTTGCCCCTTTCGTCCATCGGCGTCTGCGCCTCTTGTAAGAGGAATTACGCCCGAGAGGAGTCCCTGAAGAGGGACAGGGTTGGAACAAATTGGAGGTGGCCCCAAACTCCACCATGTGCAGGGGACCGCGAACTGAAGTTAACTGGGACCACGCCAAGAGGAAGTAGGAGCGGTAAGCCGCTTGTAACGGTACGCCGCCCTTTGCGCACACCTTTGAAAGTTCGTCTTTGGTCCCCGATCGTGATTGAGGGGCCTCGATCTTGGCCCTCTAGGGTCCTGACGGTCGTCTGTGACCACCTCAGTCGCGCCCAACTGCCAAAGCCGATCTGTGGCTAGGCACAGAGTGTAGTGGTGTGGCTGGGGACAGAAAGGCCTGCGTTAGGTCGTCGGCGTATGCATGCCGAGAGAGAGCTCATTAGGACCTTGTTGCCTCTCCAGGCTTTGTAGCCTGGGGTTTATTTCACCGCAAAGAGGCCTTTACCAACAAATGGTAAGTTGTGAAAGCCGGAGGTTTGAAACCGAAGCCATGAGATGCTCCTCATGGTAACGAGGCCTTGAAGAGAAGCTCTAGCCGTCTTTTCCCTCCTGCAAGAGGGCAGTGAACTCTTGGCGGGAGTTTGATGGAGAAGCTCCATCATATTATCCCCGTTATCCAGGTGTTATGATTATAGGGGCTAAGCAGGGCTTATTGATTTGCCACGCAGGGCTATAAGAGCCTTGCAGAATATACACCTTGCGGCTGAGTAGGGTCATTCGCCTAGCCCCTTCGATTTCGGGGCTGGCGCCTGTTGGCCATGCCGTTCCCTTTTTCTTGACCAACTGAATGACTAGTGCGCAGGGAGGAGGACGGACAGACCAGTAGTCGTACCCTCCATAGAGTATCGGCATTCGCTCTGGATGGTCCGAATAAATGGGTAGGGCCCCTCTAGCGGGGCAACTGGCGATAGAATGTCCACTACCGGGTCCCCTACCTCCGGACCTCCTGCAGCTGGAGGTCCGCATTGAGTGCTACCCTCCCATAGGAGAGCCTGATGGGCTCTCAGGTTGTTGGTGGGCACACCAGAATCGCGTCCTGAGCATAAGAGCTGTCCGCGTGGAAGACACTGATGCGTGTCTGGATGGCCATGGAGGTGCTGAAAGATCATGGCAGAGAGTCTGTGACTCTACCAGACCTTGCCCAACTTGGCACCTGGGACCGCACCGCAAGGCGCACTGGTACCTGGAACGAGATCCGGACCTGCGACCAGAGCGGTGCTGGGAGGTCGACCGAGATCTCGAGGTTGGGAGTGCTACAGGAGTCACAGTGCCTGTAGCGTGCTGGAGCCAGAACCGGTGCTGGGATTATCGGGTCGGTGACGGGTCACCGACCTGTGCGGCGAGTGCGACCGGTGCCGAGGAGAGCAGCGTCGGGACTGCAAGTGGCGTCGGAGCAGGAGTGCCGACGGAACTTGGACCGTCTGAGGGACCATGATCATGAACGGTGCCGCTCTGCTGCGCCGACGAGATGTTCGTATCAAGGAGGCTTGCCAAGAGACTGTAGTAGCCGCCCGGCGCTGCCGGGGGTTCAGGCAGCATCCACTCTGTCACGGCAACGAGATCCCTCGTCGTTGGAAATGTCTCTGGCATGGAGGGAACAGTAAGCTCGACCACAGTGTGTACCGGGGAGCTGTCAGGCACCGGATTCGACGGCCCTTGTGGGACTGGATCGACGGTGCTGACGTCGCCGGTGCCTCAGCAGGTGTCGGTGCCGGGGAGCATCCGGCTTAGACAGGCTCTCTGTCCGTGGTGCAGTTTGCACGGGAGCAGTAGGAGCAGGAAAGCTCGACCACGGTGTGCGCTGGGGAGCAGTCAGGCACTGGATTCGACGGCCCTTGTGGGACTGGGATCGACGGTGCCGACGTTGTCGGTGCCTGCGGCAGGTTGTCGGTGCCGGGCGATCCGACTTAGGCGAGCTCTCTGGCTGCAGTGCAGTTCGCATGGAAGCAGCAGGAGCAGGAGGCTCAACCACGGCCCATGCCGGGTAGCAGGCAGGCACTGGATTCGACGCAGCCCGCGGGACCGGAATCAACGGTGCCGGCGTCCTCAGTGCCTCTGCAGGTGTTGATGCCTAGCGATCCGACGTAAACGAGCTCTCTGGCTGCGGTGCAGTTGGCACAGAAGCAGCAGGAGGGGAGCTCAACCACAGCGCGTGCCGGGGAGCTGTCGGGCACTGGCAGGAGGAGTCATGGCTTTCTCAACCCAGAGAGAGGGAGCGGTGCCGAGTCCACGTTGGTGCCGGTAACGGCCAGTGCCGGCGGGGTCGGTGCCGAGGAGGCGCTTCTGTCCGCCGAGTAGCCAGCGCTCGTGCAGAAGGTGGAGGAAAAGAAGTGCCGCTCAATTTTGTTCTCAGCTTAAATGCCTTGCAATGGGACACTTAGCTGTGAAATACGATCCCCCAAGGCACCGTAAACAGGAGTCGTGTGATCTCCTGTCAGCAACGGCCGGAGGCCGGCCAAGCACGGACTAAGAACTGGTGAGCCGGGCATGGGCTCTGGCACCGGTTGCGGGGAGGGGCTACTCCCGAACCCGCTAACTATGGTTAATTAACTATGCTAGCAAAGAAAAAAAACGCATAAGTATAGATAAATATATATATAAAAGGATTATAACTATCTATCTAAATACACAGGAACTACGAGTAGCTAGGGAAGCGGAGGTCAGCTAAGCTGCGCTCCATTGTTCCAACGACCGACACGGGCGGTAAGAAGGAACTGAGGAGCGGTTGGGTCAGCAGGGGTATATATCAGGTACCATAGTGGCGGCACTCCAGGGGGCGACCTGCCGGCCCACCGAGTGTTGCTAGGGTAAAAGTTTCTCCGATGAACGTGCACGCGGCACACGCACACCTAACTGGAATGGATATGAGCAAGCACTCGAAGAACCACCAGGGGGTTCAGGTTCCTATAGAAGAGAAGCAACAAACTGGATGATCTGTTTAGTTTCCCCATTTAAATAAAGTTATTCTTCTGTAACCAAACAAGGAGACACCACAAAAGTTACACATTTTATTAAAAGCCCTTTGCTAGAAATGTTTATACTTTTCACAGAAAAAAATACACTGAGTACCATATATGGATACTAAAGGAGGTAGCCCATCTACGGTGAGCCCTTACCTGGCAGCTGGTGCAATTGGAGAGTTTCCAGTGCTCTTCAGAAATAATTATGAGCCCCAAGAGACATTCTCTGGCAAAGATCATTTAGCAGTACCCAAGAGACAGCAATTCCCTTATAGACAAGAAAAATCATCCCAAATCTTCCTTTCAAATAAATTATAAAATTTTAAACAAAGAGCTCCCAAAAGTCCCCTCCTGCATATTTTATTATATTACACGAGTGCCTCTAAGTAAGATTAAGAACAATTAAAACTAAAAATCAAGAAATCCTGTCTCCACTTATGTGCTGGAGATATGGTGGTGTTGGTAGGGTTGCTTTTGTCATTAAGTTCATGGTAGTTAGTATATATTAGTTTCACAAGACAGTTCACTGGCCACATCACTGAAAATAAAAATTGAAAATTATTACACACAACCACATCACATTACTCTACGTTTATAGTGCAGTAACACCTCAGTCAGGTTGGACCCCACTGTGCTAGGCACCATTAAACATATAAGTAATAGTCCTTTCACCAAAGAAAGTAATATGAAATGTTAATTCAATATTGAATTATCAGTTCCTATAGTCATCTCTGCCCTAGATGATTTGCAAACTTCTTTTGATGTTGTGTAAATTCCAGAACAATGTAGGCATTATTGCCAGCATTACAACCTCCTCAGTTCCAGGCATTTTCTTTTTTATGTAAGGACATCAAATGATTTTATTTAGGCCTCTGTATATGCAGAAATATAAACCAGATCTCAGTGAATGGACATATGAGGTACAGACCACTGGCTAGATCCTCAGAACTGTGTTGTTTTACCCCAAGGATCTTGCCATAACTCTATAGTGCCCCAGAGCAACAACATATTTGACATTGTTATATCTGTATCATTTACAAATATATGTACCATACATAAGGACAGACTGCATATTGAGGAAGCCTTTGGGGGCACAAAGCCCAGAGCTTATGTTTTTTATATACCTGTGGTGGCTTATATAAGTGTACTAAAAATACAGTGCATGATCTGAGGGTGCAACTTAAGAGTTCAGTTCTGTGTAACTATAAAACAGGAAGTATTGAAGGGGATTTTCTTTACCTTTGTTACAGCAGCCTTCTGCAATTTGGAAGCCAGGATTTAACAAACATGGCCAAATAAAGAAATGTTAGATCTATATTGAACACTTTCTGGTTTCCTCTACACTTTCAAGTATATTGGCTTGCAGTTGGTAAAGTTGCGTGGAGAGTGGGTAACTCTGGGAAATATTGACATTTGGGTTTTTAATGAGTTAGAGCAGAGGTTCTCAAACTGAGGGGGCTGGCTCCTGGGGAGCATGGAATACATTCCTGGCTAGGGTAGGGGATGTACTGTGCACATTTTACCCACAGCAATGAATACCTAGAAAAGCTGATTCCTCCAGACCTTTCAGGTCCTCAGATGGTGCTGTGCATTTGACTCTACACGGCACTGTGTATTTTGACAGATTTCTGTCATATATCATGCACAGCATTACACAAAGTCATTGCCATCTGTATGTTAATCTGTTTGCTATGACTCAGTGTGTACATTGCAAGCATGAACCACAATCACGATTTTGCTTTTGCTCTTCTCACAATGGATCCTTGGCTCATTCGTGCAACAAGGAAAAAAAAAAAAAAAAAGTGAAAAACAAAGAAGCCGAAACTGATTCAAGTGTGCCGCCACCACATATATTGGTATATGTATTTGTGTGGCGGGGTGTGTGTGTGTGTGTGTGTGTAAATTACTATAGACATAAAGAAGGGGGGAAATAATCAAATAAGTTTGAGAATCACTGAGTTAGAGTAATAGAGTTTAAGGCCAGAAGGGACCATCAGATCATCTAGTCTGACCTCTTGTATTTCACAGGCTGCCAACACTACCCAGCACTCGAAACCTAGCAACCAAAATTAGACCCATATATTACAGCCCACAGAAGTTATTTTTCACAGGGAGAGGCTAGGAGGATGCACCAATACCATAGGCCCCTGCAATGGCAGGGAAATGACAGATATATTCACATAATCCTGGCAAGAGGCCAACGCGCACATACCGCAGAATGCAAAAACCCACCAAGATTACAGCAAATTTGACCTGGGGGGGAAATTTCTTCCCAACGTACATCTCAAAGTTTCTGCATCTGACCATCTTCTTTGTCTCCTCTCCTCCTCAGGTCACTTCTTGTGCTAACTCAGTAGCTTGTCTCTTCCCAGACCAAATTCCTAGGAGGCCCCAACCCCGAAACTATCACTGAAACTCCACTTTAGCTATTCTCTGTTCCAATATTTGCTAGTGACTGGTGTTTAAAACTAGCCAAACTACGGCAATACCGCCCTCCTGTTAAGGGATACTCAGAAAGCACTGAGTTATGCCACACACCTGCAGCAAGTCACTCACAAATCAAGATCACTTTCAAAATACAAAATCATTCTTCTCTCAGGGCACACACACACCCCAAAACTCCACTGTTAGCTGCTTGTTTTGGCAAGACTAGCCCCATATAAGATCATAGAAGACATGAATGGGTTATTTGCTAGCATCTAATAGCCTTAGACATATAACAGGAATCATCTAGCAGACATTGTCTTTAAAAAGGTCACTAAAAATTGTAGTGAACGCATTGGGCACATTTTCAAAGTGATCACTTCTTAGAAGTTTTCTTAAGATTTTTAATTATGGGTTTGGAGACTAGAAAACTTTGAGTGCTTGACCTTCAGAACTTTGTTTAAAAACCTACCCAGTGGACTACATGCGTTTGGAGCACAGGCATTTGAAGTTCAACTTTACCTGATGATTCAGGGACCAGAAAGGCATGGTCTTCCTTTGGTTTTCACTTTATTATGCATGTAAGTCTTCTTTATCACTTAAGAGAGGGTGTTTTGGACCTTATCAATAAGACTATCTAAATAATTGGTTTCAGAAAGCCAGCCCTCAACGGAATAATTCTGAGGAAGAAAATTTCTCCATCCTCCAAAGAGACTCCCTATACAGTTTTAGTTTGTTTCTTTTTAATTCTTTCTGTGCTGTTCCTTAGACTTGTTTCAGAAAGATGTGGGTAAGAAGTAGGAAAGAAGAAGAAACATTTAAGGGAGATGCTGTGGAGGGCTACATCCGTGTTCACTGCTGGTTGAACAGGAAGTGTCCTGGCCCCTGTCAGTAACTGAAGTCCCAGGAAGAAAGTGTCTAAATAGAGATAAGGATTATGAGATTTATGTATATATCCTCACACTCCCCTGTACTATTATCCTTATTTTATAGAAAGAGAACTGAAGCAAAGATTAAGTGATTTGCCAAAGTATTTGTAATGGAATGAAAATTGAAATGTGGGTCTCCCACAGCCCAAGGGAGTCCTCTAACCACTGGACCACCCTTCCTCTCATGTATACCATCTCTGCAGGCTGACTTGCACACTAAATAGTTGCTCCTCATTGCCAAATGAACATTCAAAACACATTCAGCCTTTGTGAGAAGCTGCATGTTAAATTGCTGCCTTTTTTTATAAGATTACAGCTTCATAGCAACAGTATACTTGAAACACTAAAGCAAGAAAAACACCCAAGAGCTTCAAAGCAGTTCAGTATTTTATTGTACAATTGCTTTAGGCATTAGTACAAAGTAGCATAAAAAAACCCACCCATACAAAATAAAATGACAAATTTTAGAGTAAATTTGCATCTTTAAGTAATCACTTTTGACCCTAATTTGTTTTCCCTCTCAAAAGCATTTATCCATTTTGAATACACACATATATACATACACATTTTCAAAGACAGTATCTACATTTTAGTGGTAGGCAGAACCAAGTGTATCCATTACCATTCGAATAGCTTGCAGAGGATCTACAATTTCTTGCATATTATCTTTCCTTAAAACCCAGTCTGGTTTAATTCTGAAAAAAAAGAATTGCTTGAAGTTAGACAACAGTATATTTTCACAAGAAAAAAAGCAGGTTATTTTAAAATTCTTACCTTGAAACTACTTTTGTTCGTACAGGAGTTACTGGAACAAAGAAACTCCCACTCATGGATGTGTGCATCTTGTGCTTGGAAAGAGTTCTTTCAGCATCCATTTTATGTTTACGAGCTGTAAGTTTATACAAGCTATGAATACGAGAAGCAGCTCTAGATGTGCTTCGGATATCCTAAGAAATGCAAATTTCACATAATCAATACTCAAAAGGCAATTTAATAGTAATAATGCAAAACTTCTCAGTTTGCTCAATAGTCTACATTTTCACAGAACATGCACTTCTCTCCATGAACATACACTGAAATGTATTTGAATGCAATAGATTTTTAATTTCAGTTGGCATTTCAACATCCTGATGGCATTAGACATTTGAACTACCAGTGACACTGGAAGATACACAAGTAGCTTTATGAGCAGATATTTCCAACTACACTATATCCAGAAAGGAATTTTATGCCTTGAAGGAAGTTTTGTCTAATGATGGTTCCAAAGATACAGCAAATATTAATTCATTTACAGCTGCACCAGTGGAAGTGCTAGATTAGACAAGACCACAGATGGATAACAGCAATATTACCACTGAGCATCACAGAGCTGTTCTGAAGAGGTTTAAAATGTGGATAAACAGCTGGTGGCTATTTCTATCTGGAGCCTTACTTACACTAACACTTCCAGTGTTGCTACCACCAATGGAGCTACGCTGGTGGAAATCATTTTAGAAATACAGTTAGTGTGCACACAGTTTATTAGTCAGCCACAAACCAGAAAACAATGGTGCATGCCAAGATCAAGTCTCACATACCAACTGTATGGTAAGTAGAATTTGAGAACATTGTAAGTCTTACTGGATTGGAATGGAGAGCAAGGGCAAAGACAATATTTACAAAGTGTCATCAAGAAAAAGAAAGTACAAGTGGATTATCAGAAAGAACGGCAAGTGAGCGCTGGGTAATTGTCAATGTTTTTAAATATTTAAAAAAAAAAAAAAAAAAAAAAAAGGGTAGAAAGACCCAGTTGTGCAACTCAAAGATCATGCACCACACTCAGGATGAAACACACACCATATTACAATATTACAGCAACAAGTACTATTGCAGCTGTGGTGGACACTGCTATAGTCAGATGCATATACTTCAACAGGCAGTCTGAATAATTCAATAGTGACCAGCTGGAAGAAGCCATAAGAAACTACGAAAAATGAAGTACTAAAACTTACAGAAGCTCTCTTTGAATCCTTTAAAAGAATGGCCAACAAACAACATGTTTTTGTGAAAATGCTTCCACCTTTCTCTGAAGTTTTGTCACCAGCCTTTTCTCTGTACATCTGCAGTAAGTCCAGTAATGTATCTACAGAATTTTCCACTTCATAAACTGCTTGAGTAGTTCTTTCATACTTAAAAGGAAGACAGAAAAGCTGATGTAAAACAGATCTCAAATATAGCCCTATCAAGCACTAAGAAAATAAAGACTATTCTCATTCAGGCCAACCAGGTGATATTTTTATTATATGGATTGCAGTTCAGATAAAAACAATTCATTTCTGGGCATTAAGCTACAGCGCCAATTTTTCTAAAAAAAATTTTCTAGAAACTGGGACAGCAGAGGTACATATTGTGCTCTCAGATTACTTAGACAATTACAATGCAATTCAGTTGTCCAACCAAAAAGGTTTTATCGTTTTAAAATCATGTAAGCCTATGAAAAATATTAAAAATCAGTTTGACTGATTAAAATATACCATTTTAGTAATGAATACACTTAGGAAAATGTATTAGACTTGAATGCTAAACATTTTACTGGTTTCAGCACATCACATACGAATAATGTTTCATAGATCTATACATTTGTATTATATTAGTACAAGTTAGTATATCTAAAATTCGCTGGTTTTGCAAACATTTCTATCCAAAAACTAGATCTGTAAATAGAACAAATACATCTCCAACCCAAAGTTGTGCTGAGTTAGCTTTAAATAAAAGACAGTTACTCACCTTTGAAACTGTTGTTCTTTGAGATGTGTTGCTCATATCCATTCCAATTAGGTGTGTGCGCGCTGCGTGCATGTTTGTCGGAAGATTTTTACCCTAGCAACACTCAGTGGGTCGGCTGGGTCACCCCCTGGAGTGGCGCCGTTATGCTTAATGGTGCTGGATATATATCCCAGTCGACCCAGCACCCCCTCAGTTCCTTCTTGCTGGCTACTCCGACAGAGGGGAAGGAGGGCGGGTTTGGAATGAATATGAGCAACACATCTCGAAGAAGAACAGTTACAAAGGTGAATAACCGTCTTTTCTTCTTCGAGTGCTTGCTCATATCAATTCCAATTAGGTGATTCCCAAGCCTTACCTAGGCGGTGGGGTTGGAGTGAGATGTTGCAGAATGCAAAACTGCTGAACCAAATGCTGCATCATCTCCGGACTGTTGAACCAATGCATAATATGAAGCAAAGGTGTGAATTGATGACCAGGTAGCTGACCGACATATTTCCTGGATGGGAACATGGGCCAGGAAGGCGGCACATGAAGCTTGAGCCCGAGTAGAATAGGTGGTGAGGTGGCTAGCTGGAACGTGAGCCAAATCATAGCATGTACGGATGCAGGATGTTACCCACAATGAAATTCGTTGGGATGAGACCGGTAGGCCTTTCATCTGGTCTGCCACAGCTAGAAAGAGCTGAGATGACCTTCGGAAGGATTTTGTTTTCTCGATATAAAAGGCGAGAGCCCTGCGAACGTCTAGTGTGTGCAGCTGTTGTTCCCGATGCAATGGGTATGGCTTCAGGAAAAAGACTGGGAGGAAGATGTCTTCATTGACATGAAAGACGGACACCACCTTAGGGAGGAAGGAGAGGTGTGGTCGCAGCTGTACCTTGTCCTTATGGAATACCGTAAACAGGGGGGTCCGCTGTCAAGGCCCGAAGCTCAGATACTCGTCTTGCCCAAGTAATAGCGACAAGGAAGGCTGTCTTCCAGGAAAGGTACAGCAGCGAGCAGGTGGCCAGTGGTTCGAAAGGAGCACCCATAAGATTAGCTAGCACCAGGTTGAGATCCCAGGTAGGGGTCAGACATCTGACTTGAGGGTACAAACGTTCCAATCCCTTGTGGAACCTTGCAACTATGGAGTGAGAGAAGATTGATTGGCCATTTTCCCCTGGATGGAAGGTGGAGATGGCTGCCAGATGCACCTTTATGGAAGAGACCACTAGGCCCTGTTCTTTCAGGGGCCAGAGGTAGTCCAGGACAGTAGGAACAGACACCTGCCTGAGGACTGAGTTACGCTGAGCACACCAGCAGGAGAAACGCTTCCACTTGGTCAGATGTGTCATCGAAGTGGAAGGCTTCCTACTGCCCAGGAGCACCTGTTTGACCAAGGTAGAGCAACGCAACTATGGCCAGGTCTACACTGCGACTTTAAATCGGTTTAATGGCTGATATACCGATTTAACGCTGTATCCGTTCACACGACGTCGTCCTTAATATCGAGTTAACCGCCTCCTTAAATCGATTTATCGATTTTCGAACTCCTCCAAACGAGGTGATAGCGCTACCAATCGATGTGATAACTCGTCTAGGGTCGTGTGGAACGGAAATCGACGTTATTGCCTCCGGGGCGTATCCCAGAGTGCAACCATGACCGCTCTGAAAATCTGAACTCGATGCCAGCGTGCAGGTAAACAGGACAAGCCCGCGAACCGATGCTTCCTGCTTGCCGCGTGGGCTCTGATCACCGGTTGCGCATGCAGTTCAAATCCGAATAGAGCTCCAGCATGCGACGGAATACAGGTCTGTCGCTGTCAGTGGAGACACATCTGTTGTCTCCAGCTCCGTTACAGAACACGAAACGCCAAGCGTTGAATAAAAAAACTGCGATCACACGCTGCGTGACAGCGACCGGCCAGGCGACTCAAATGGACGCCATGAAGGGAGGGAGGGGTACTGAGCTCCAGCTATCCACAGTCACAGCGTCTAGAATATTTGCATTATGGCAGAGCTCCCCAATGTCTGTAGGGTCAACACAGAGTGTCTAGGACGGATTCAGGACAGCCCTCAGTTCTTTCCCCCCTCCAACGTGAAAAAAAGGTAAGAAATCATTCCTTGAAACTTTCTATGTCACTCCTATGTGTACTGAATGCGCGGTAGACGGGACCGCTACAGCACTGAGAGAGAATCGCTCCTCTCTCTGTGTAGCACAGTTTCTGCAGAGCCTGCCCACATCCAGGAGAACCGCCTAACGCTCAACGATCGGGGCAAATTGCTACCACTAGCGTAAGATGGACAAACGGCTAATAACAAGCTTATATCTATGAAACTTGGGGCTCAAAATTTGCAATCACATTTGGGATGACTCGCTTGCAATGAGATCAATTCCTCCTTATGGTATCTAAAAAAAAGGGTTACTGTGCGAAAGGAGTGCAAGATCGTCAGCAAAGTCCAGGTCATCAAGCTGTCCACAACGTCCATGGATTCCGTTCCTGACGCTCGTAAGTGGATGTCTTCATAATCCAATCGATGACGAGGAAGAAAGAGAAAGTGGTGACAACAAGCATCCTTGTCTGACTCCAGTTCGCACCTGGAAGCTGTTAGTGACTGCTGCCTCCATGGATCACTCTACAGTGTATACCATCAATATGAGTTCTGTCATCGGTGACCACCTTTGCTGGAATGCCTTAGGTAGTGCTGAAGGAGCTTCCAGAGGGGTCTCTCCGATCCACGCTATCGGAACGCTTTTCTCATAGTCAACAAAGTTGATGTACAACGAGGAGTTTCCACTCCACAGACTGGTCGACTATGATGCGAAGCATTTGCTATCTGCTCCGTGCATGATCTGTTCAGCCGTGAAACCTGCTGTTCATCTCGTAGCTGAATGGATCGACGGCATCCTTCATTCTCTCTAAGAGAACTCAGTTGAAGACCTTCCCTGGCACCGACAGGAGTTGTGATTCCTCTATAATTGGCACAGTTGCTAAGGTCTCCTTTCTTGGGGATTTTGATGAGATATCCCTCTTTCCAGTCTGCCGGGATCACTTCTTCTTCCCATATCTTCTCAAAAGGGGTACAGGCATTTCCACTGAGCATGCAGGTCTTGTTTCAGGCCTCTGCTTGGGATGTCATCAGGTCCAGCCGCCTTCCTGTTGAACTTTCATTCATGGTGATGGCTTTTTCTGATCTCATCTCTGGTTTATTTATCGCAATTAATTGGGAGGTCCTCAGTTGGCTGGGTTAATGTCTGGTGGATTTTGGTGGTGCTGGATCTGTTCAGGAGTTCCTCAAAGTGCTCCGCCCATCTGTTCATCTGTTGTTCTATTCCTGTATAATAGGGGACTTCCCTGCTTTCTTTAACGGACGTTCTGCTTGCTGAACTTTTCCAGACAGTCGCTTTTAAGGTAGTATCATACAGCTGTTTTCATGTTACCCGCTGTTATGCTGCCTTATGGGATAGCTGAGGAACAGCTACCCACAGTGCACCGCTCCTGAAATCGATGGTAGCCTTGGACCATGGACACAAGCAATCGATTTTGTGATCGCATTGTGGACGCGCAAAACCGATTTTATAACATCGGTTTCGTAATATCGGTTTAAACTACTTCGAAATAATCGTGCAGTGTAGACGTACCCTTAGACAGGCTCAACAACGCAACAATCATGCTGTGAGGTGAAGAGACTGCAGGTCCCGACGGTGGAGCCTGCCAAAGTCCTGTGTTCTGAGATCCAGCCAGAGTAGCAGGGGAATCGGTTCTGCCACTGAGAGGTCGAACAACATGGTGTACCAGTGCTGCCTCAGCCACGCTGGAGCAATCAGGATCAAGTGGGCGCTGTCCCTGCAGAGCTTGAGTAAGACTCTGTGGACGAGCGGAAACGGTGGGAAGGCATAGAGTAGGTGCCTCTTCCACGGGATCAGGAATGATGCGTCAGAGGGAGCCCGGGGAGCAGCCCTGGAAGGAGCAGAACACCTGGCATTTCCGGTTCTCTCGGGAGGCAAAGAGGTCTATGTGGGGAAACCACCACTTCCGGAAAACAGAATGGATGATGTCCGGACGAAATGACCACTCGTGAAACAGGAAGGATCTGCTGAGGTGATCCGTCAGAGTGTTCTGGACTCCTGGGAGAAAAGACGCTACCAAATCAATCGAGTGGGCTATGCAAAAGTCCCAGAGGTGGACGGTTTCTTGACAAAGGAGGGAGGAGTGTGCTCCACCCTGCTTGTTTATGTAAAACATGGCCGTTGCGTTGTCCGTGAACACTGATACACAACGGCCTTGGAGATAGTCTCGAAACACCTGGCATGCTAGACAGACCGCTCTCAGCTCCCGCACATTGTTGTGCGGAGGCCTTGAGTGCGAAAGCCTTCGAGGTGGGCACCTCAGCCCAGAGATGAGGCGTCCGTGGTTAGGGCCATCGAGAGTTGCGATGGGTGGAATGGCATCCCTGCATAGACTAGAGTGGGGTTTAGCCACCAACTTAGGGAGTCCAGAACCTTCCGGGGAATAGCGAGCACCAAGTCCAGGTTGTATCTGCGTGGTTGGTATATTGAAGCAAGCCAGGTTTGAAAGGGATGGAGGCGTAGCCTCGTGTGCTTGGTCACGAAGGTGTAGAAGGCCATGTGACCTACTAGGCAGAGGCAGGTGTGCACCGACGTTGTCGGGAAGGTTTGAAGACCTCGAATAATTGAAGCCATTGCTTGCAAACGCGACTGCGGGAGGCAGGCTCTGGCCAGATTGGAGTCCAGAACCGCTCCTATGAAGTCTATTCTCTGTGTGGGTGTCAGAGTAGACTTCTCTGTGTTGATCATCAGGCCTAGGCTCCCAAAGAGGTCTTTGACGATGCGCAGGTGCTGTGACACTTGTAACTGGGAAGTCCCTCGAATGACCCAATCGTCGAGATACGGGTAGACATATACCCGACGACACCGGAGGGAGGTGGCGACTACAGCCATGCATTTTGTGAACACACACAGAGCTGTAGAAAGGCCGAACGGAAGTACAGTGAACTGAAAGTGTTGACTGTTGACCACAAAACGGAGGTACTGTCTGTGTGGTGGGTAAATTGCGATGTGGAAATACGCATCCTTCATATCGAGGGCAGCACACCAGTCTCCCGGATCCAGGGATGGGATAATGGTTCCCAGGGTTACCATGCGGAACTTCAGCTTTATCATGAATTTGTTGAGTTGTCGCAGGTCTAGGATCGGTCGTAGACCTCCCTTTGCCTTGGGGATTAGGAAGTAGTGGGAATAAAACCCCTTGCCCCTCATGTCTTTTGGCACCTCCTCTATGGCTTCAATGGCTAGGAGCGACTGGACTTCTTGTAAGAGGAATTGCTCAAGAGAGGGGACCCTGAAGAGGGCCAGGGAGGGAGGGTGGGAAGGCGGGGTTGAAACAAACTGGAGGTAGTATCCCACTTCCACCGTGCGCAGGACCCAACCATCTGAAGTTAGCTGGGACCAGGCAGGACATTAAACGGTGAACGGGAGAGGAGTGCAGCATCCCGCTGCTATGATAGTCCAGGAAGTACAGAATCTTTTCTTTAGACATGAAAGTGGGGGAGGCTAATGGAGTTCAGCCCCCATTTGCTATGATGAGGACGGTTACCAGCCGTTCTGTCCCATTTGCCGGGAATAACCAGGAGTCACTCTTATTTTTACCAAGGCGCCCCCGGCCAATCTCACCTGAGGCCAACCAGGAGCACTCACGGGATGTTGATGAGGACGGTTACCAGTCCTACTGCACTGTACCGTCTGCCACCAGGGAAGGGAGGGGAGAGGATGCTGCTGTTCATTGCCCCAGCACCGTGTCTACCAGCAGCATGCAGTAGACATATGGTGACATTGAAAAAAGTCAACAAATGATTTTTTTCCCTTTTCAGGAGATACGCCTCATCATCACTCCTGATGCCAGAGTTCTGGCTGCAGAGTCCGCTGCATCCAGAGAGGCTTGGAGGGAGGTTCTTGCTACTTTTTACCCTCCTCAAGTAGGGCCGTAAATCTTGACGGGACTCCTGGGGAAGAAGCTCCGTAAACTTCCCCAAGGACACCCACGTGTTAAAGTTATATCTACTTAGGAGGGCTTGTTGGTTTGCCACCCTAAGTTGAGGCCCCCGGCCGAGTATATTTTGCAGCCTAGGAGGTCCATGCGCCTAGCCTCCTTTGACTTAGGAGCCGGGACTTGCTGGCCATGACACTCCCTCTCGTTCACCGATTGCACCACTAAAGAGCAAGGAGGTGGGTGAATGTAGAGATATTCATATCCCTTTGAGGGGACCATATATTTTCTCTCTACTCCCCTTGCTGTAGGTGCAATTGAGGCTGGGGACTGCCAAACGGTATCCGCATTAGCCTGTACGGTGCGGATAAATGGAAAAGCCACTTTAGTAGGTGCATCAGCCGATAGGATGTCCACGACAGGGTCCTCTATTTCAGGGACCTCCTCCACCTGTAAGTTCATATTCTGAGCCACTAGTCTCAAAAGGTCTTGATGGGCCCTGAGAACAATTGGTGGAGGGCCTGAGGAGGATGTTCCCGCCACCGCCTCGTCAGGCGAGGAGGAACAGGAAAGGCCCAGGACCAGGTGGTCCTGTGGGGGCTCCTGCACTTGAGGAGCATCATCTGTGTCAAGTGGAACCTGGGTGTCTGCAGATGGTATCGGAGCCTCATCCGTGCCCATGGTGGGGGGGGGAGGTGGCTTACTGTCGCCTCTGGTACCTGGTGTTCTGACACGGCCGACCGTGGAGCCACTGATGGAGCACCTTGGGCCTAGTGGTATGCCCACGGTGTCCAGAAGGACCAGTAACGAGGCCCTTGCTCGTGGCTCTGGCCCTCTGGGAATATATGGCTGGGGAAGTCAGAGTCACGCTCCTGAGGATAGGATGCGCTACCAGCCTGCGATGACACCTGTGTGTGTCTCGATGGCCACGGCGGTGCCGACAGAACCTGGGATGGCGCCACTGTTCTGGATCCTCGATCCCGGAGTGGTACCGGGAGCTATAATGGTACAGCGAGTGAGACCTGGACCCTCTACCATAGCAGTGCCGGGAGGTCGACCGGGATCTCGAGTCCCTTCGTCTGGAGCGACTGCTGGATACAAGGTGCCGAGAGCAGTGCTGTGAGTTGGATCAGTACTGGGAGTATCCGGCTGGCGAACGAGATGTCGAACAGTGACGCGAGTGCAACCGGTACGGTGATGGAGAGTGGTGCCAGGACTGCGAGTGGCACTGGGAGCAGAACGGCGTGATCGAAAGCGTCTGAGAGGCCATGATCTTGAACAACATCTCTCTGTTGGACCAACAGAAGGTGGCCTTACCAGGGCCGGTTTTCTGATGGATTGTATGACCCGCACCGGCGGTGCCGGGGGTTGAGGCCATGTCGACTCCGTCATGGCGATGAGCTGCTTTGTCGTGGAGAAGGTCTCCGGTGTAGAAGGGAGGGCAAACTCAACCACAGCATGAGCCGGGGAGCTGTCAGGCACCAGACTCAACGGCCCTTGTGGGACCAGAATCGACGGTGCCGCGCTCAGTGGAACTGCAATTGGCGGTACCACAGTCGACGGTGCCATGGAAGAGGATGGTGCTGGATGAACCGTCTTCAAAGAGCGCTTCTTCTGTGGAGCTGAAGCATCTGGAGCGCTTTGTTGCTTCCTGGGTCTCGGGGACAGGGAGGGTGCCGAGCAGATGTCAGTGCCGGTAGGGGTCGGTGCCGGGGATCCTTCTCAGTACCGGAGCAGTCCAGGGCTGAAGGGGCGCTCCTTACAGAAGCAGTCTGTTGGGCGCTCGGTACCGACGCTGCAGGATTAAGTGCCGACTCCATGAGGAGCTGTTTCAATCGAAAGTCCCGCTCCTTCTTCGTCCTTCGTTTAAACAACTTGCAGATGCGGCACTTATCAGTAAGGTGGGATTCCCCTAGGCACTTGAGGCAGGAGTCGTGGGGATCCTCTATGGGCATCGGCTTTTGGCACACCAAGCACGGTTTGAATGCTGGTGCCTTAGGCATCGGCCCGTACCAGGGTGGAGGAAAGGGGCTAATCCCCGATCCCCCCTTAAACTATATACACTAACTATAAATACAACAACTAATACTGACTATAATTACAAGAACTCGAACTATACACACAACAAAAGCAAAGAACTACGAGTAGCTAGGGATGTGGAGATCAGCAAAGTCGTGCTCCACAATTCCAACAACCGTCATGGGCGGTAAGAAGGAACTGAAGGGCCATTGGGTTGGCAGGGGTACATATCCGGCGCCATAACGGCACCACTCCAGGGGGCAACCCAGCCGACCCACCAAGTGTTGCTAGGGTAATAATCTTCCGACGAACTGGTACGCGGTGCGTGCGCACCTAATTGGAATCGACATGAGCAAGCACTCAAAGAAGAATAATTTTTTATAGAACTGTTTATATCATCTATAGATATGAAAAGGAGAGAATTTGGAAAAGCATCCTATACCAGTGTTTTCTGCAATATTTTAATTACAAATCATACATAAAAACTTCACTATGCAATACCCTACCAATGATTATTTCTCTTTTCCGTACAAAACTGTTTACCAATTTCACAACGTAAAAAGCTTGGTACTTTTTCAACCACGCACCCTCTGCCACCACTCAGATTTTAGTTCGAATAAAATATATTCATTGAAAGCCATGATTAAAATTAAACTATTTTATAGGATGTAATAATTGTTCACATTAAGAAAAATAATTTGATGATCCGATTGGTTTTCAAGTCAGGAAAAGGGTCGTTTTTTGCAAATCTAGCAGTTATTACAATGGATCAATTCATGCTAATCTCTTTGGATAAATGTAAATATCTGTATATTAGACAGTCCACAACTTAAGAAACTTCAAAAGCAAAATACTGAAATACCTTTGAAACGTTAAGCAGGACTTGAACTGAATATTTGATAACTTCCATACAAGGTATACTGCGATTGCAATTCCGGATCAGAATAAAAATAGTGAAGATTGCTCCGCTCTGGGCCATATTTTCGCAACAGAGAGGGGAGAGCCTGGTAACAACCTCTAAAATAAATGGGTTAATTTGTGAATGGTAATCAAGTTATTTTCAAACAGTAACATTAGGCTTGGTAAATACATTAGAACAAAAACAAAATCAATTTCAAGCCACGTTTTTAAACTATGATTTTGAACATTCCGTCAAGACAAAAGATATCCAGCGTATGTGACACTGCATATCAGGTGAAATTAAAAGTAAGTAGGACTCCCTTTATGCCCTGCATGTATTAAGTAGTACTGCTGGGCATGGGGAGGCCAGGAACTAGAATAATACATTCATTACTACATTCTGATGTTGGTTGTTATTTAAGACAGCTTGTTATCAGTGCCATATTTGATTCAGAGGGAAATGGCTTTGCATACTGTTGTACGCTCTAACTTTGTCACTTTTCCCAGTTGTACTGTAAGCTTGAATATAATCACGTGCTCCCATTTCTCAGAAGTTTGGGAGTCCACTGCTGTCTTGAGAGTGACCAATTTTTAATTACGAAAAGAAACTACTAACCTAGATGTTTTAATGCTGCAAGAATGTAAGAAATATGTTTGTATTTTAGAAGATAATCAATGGCAACTGCAGTTCTGTTACACAATTTGTTTTCTTCTTTGCTCTCTTTGTTAGCCATTTCCAAACTGTGTCGTAACGCTTTAGTTTTTGCTGTATCATTTTTCTTCCTCCAAGAATATCCTCTCCACAATGCCTGAGAGAAAACATGGCAGAAAGATTTCACAAATGGGAAAAGATTTACAAGTAAGAGTGGCTCTATGATAGAATATTCATTAGAATCTCAAATCAACCTTATATGAGTTTAATAGAAGTTATTCTCAAAATACTTCAGTTGCAGAATTCTAAGTTATAAGCCTATGATCAGATTTAGTATTCAGTCCTCTGACTACTAGATTCCCAGTTCAAAAATAAATCTGTCAGAAACAGTGTCTTTTACTATTACTTAATGGTTAGTTGGTATTTAGTTTTCCAATCCAGTATTCATCTTAAAAAAAAAAAAAAAAAAAGTATCCATCTGTACTCTTAAAGAAACACCATTGGTTGGCAATAAAAATAGAAGCCGTCTATTTTAATAACTATAAAATAGGAGACATGAGCAAGATGGTATTCCCTTATGAGAATTCATATACCTGAAATTTAATTATTCCATTCTTCAGCTTTCTTCTGTGTTTGTAGAAAAGGAACTTTCGTACAGCTCTTTGGATTGTGGTTGCAGCCTCATTTCTCTGTTTCAGCCACCTTCGAACCATTTGCTGTATTTTAATGATTTTCAGACGATCCTGTAGACTTTTTTTTTGTTGAAGTCTTGCTCGAAACCACCTCTGTTTAAGATAAATGGAAGTTTTTAAAAGACAAATTAAGCTTGCTTTCTTTTCCTGATACCACCACATATGCATGTATGCACATACTTCTTGTAACTTAAATATTGACAGAGTAAGGACTAAAATCTGCATGTATCATGGATTTAATTGATGCAAAGCCAGGAACTGAACACCATGCTAGCAAAGGCGTGGCTTCAAATGGGCTGGGATCACCTAAATAAGCCCTTGGTGAGGGGGGAAATGTGCCACTGGACTGTGGTGGTAGCAATGGGGCTGGGTGATTAGCTCTCACTTGGCAGAAGTGCATGGGGAGAGAAGTTGCTAGTCCCATCCTTAATCCAGTTGCAGGGTCTCCTTTAATGCTGGGGACTAGGCTGATCACCAGTTTTGGGTTCTGGAAAGGATTTTTCCTATATAGTAAATTTGCCTGTTTTGGCATGTGGATTTTTTTCACCTTCCATTTAGCAGTCTTGTTCTGGGGAGGTTAAATTAGTTGTCTCAACTTAGACAAGTCCCTGTGTGATAGGTAGGGTTAGAACAGGGGTAGTCAATAGGTACACTGCAGGCCAAATCTGGACCACCAGATGCTTTTTAACAGACTGTGAAATCTTTTTATTTACTTACTATCATTATTTTTATTATTTTCTCTGGAGTCTGGACCTTTATCAAGAAGTTTGAATCTTAACAAAAAATAATTGATTACCCTTGGGTTAGAAAGTGTCCAAATAAGGTCCCTGTAACCTAGTTGGGGTTGCTTACACATTGGTCCTGAGCATGCTATTGCATGTTTAAGGGATATCACTCCATGTCTCATGCAGCTTGTAATTCCCCTTCATCTGGTCTCTCCTCGCTCCAGCACAGAGAAGGGAGTGGGTCAGGACTTTGGTTTCCAGTTAGGGTCACTGGCAGGCCTGAGAGTGTAGAGGAGGCATGGCCTTCACATCCACAATGGGGCCACTGGTGACAGTTGATGACAACACTGCAACAACCCTGCTGGGTAGTTTGGTGATTACTCCAGTTAGGTAATAATTAAATAAAATAGTTGAAGAAAATTAGTATGCAATAGCTCCTTCCCCCCAACAATGCTAACCTGAATACATAGGACAGAAGAGATCTGCATTTGTGCATGTTTCAATACAAGGTGAATTCTGAATGCTCTCTGAATTTTAATAGCAGAGAGATGATGATATGCAGCAGCTGAAAAACAAAGCAGCCGCTTCTTCCGTTTCTGGTCTAAAATCTGTAGAAAGAAAAACAGAGACAGGAAACAGCATTAATAATCAAATCCAGAGTTAGTCTTTGCTACATCATAATCATAATCTATGCTAACTCAGAAATGGAGTTACAAGAAATATAGCAGCGGTTAGTGTAATGTCTGAAACAGCTTTTCACTGTAGCCTAATTCTTAATCAATCTTACATATTTTTAACATCTATGTAGTTATACTCACTTAAAAAGACATTTACCTTTTTTCTCACTAACCATCCCCGGAAAAATGCTTGCAGTTTAATAGCAGCTTTTCTAGTTTTGATGTATTTTATGCATTCAAGTCTTCCTTCTTGCCTAGCTCGTATATGTTTCTGGATGACCAAAGCAGCAGCTTTTTGTTGATGAAACGTGTGTCTTTCTTTGAAGCCTCTATAAGCTGCCTGAATCAAACATGCAGCCTGCTGCTTCTGGAAGATAAATTGTGTGTCGATAGTCAAGTGTGCTTTTTCTTGTCATAGTGAAAGTACATTAGGTTTTCATGTTTATTGTGTTACCATCTATTGCAGGGGTGAGCAAACTTTTTGGCCTGAGGGCCACAGTGGGAAATAGAAATTGTATGGAAGGCCATAATACTCATAAAATTGAGATTGGGGTGCGGAAGAGAGTGTTGACTTGGGGGTGGGAAGGCTGGGGATGAGAGGTTTAAGGCGCAGGAGGATGCTCCGGACTTGGACCAGGAGGTTTGGAGAGCAGGAAAGGGATCAGGGCTGGGAATGAGAGGTTTGGGGTAAAGGGAAGTGGTCTGGGTTGGGACCAAGGGGTTTGGAGAGTGGGAGGGGGATCAGGGCTGGGGCAGGGGGTTGGGACGTGGGAAGAGGCTCAGGGGTGCAGGCTCCGAGCGGTGTGTACCTCAAGTAGCTCTCAGAAGTAGTGGCATGACCCTTCTCCGGCTCCTACGTGGAGGCGCAGCCAGGTGTCTCTGCATGCTTTCCCATCCACAGGCACTGCCCCCGCAGCTCCCAGTGGGCATGTAAGAGCCGGCACGGGGCCATGCCGCAGCTTCCAGGAGCCGTGTGGTACAGCCCCAGCCGGAGTGGAGCAGAGACAAGCCATGTGGTGTGGCCCCAGACCCAGCGCCCTGGCCAGAGTGCCAGAGGTGGGCCAAGCCGCATGGTGCAGCTCGCGGGTCGGCTTAAAATGGCCCACAGGCTCACCCTTGATCTTTTGTAAGATGAAAGAAGTGGCCAAGGATCAAAAATAAAATGAAGGTGCCACTAAACTTCTTACTTAAATTCAATTCAGCAAGTCAGTCAGCATTCATTAATAGCAGTAGGAGTTTTCACAACTTAGAGGCTTTTCGCCTCCTTAAAGGACTTAAAAATGTTAGCAATGGATTTTATTTTAAGCAGATTGACCATGACAGCAATAGGCCATTTTTACATTTACTTAAAGAGCAGGTCTTATTGTTATCAGTGTAGATTAGGCAAATGCAATATTTGGCATAGTTTAAGTGACTGGGATCTTGTTTGCTCCCAAAGTAAAGGAAACCTGAACCTTTAGGGAGATGGAAGAGCTCAAAAAGGTGGGAAAAACAACTCTGATATATTTCCTGGTGTCATTGACAACCCAGTGCAATCTTAGTTCTAGTTTTACTTCTTTTCCCCATCCATACTTAATATTTTGGCGACAAACTTTTTTTTAAATAGCAGCAAGTATTATAAGTAGGGCTGTCAAGCAATTAAAAAAAATTAATCTCAGTTAATCGCACTAACAATAATAGAATACTGTTTAAATATTTTTGGATGTTTTCTACATTTTCAAATATATTGATTTCAGTTACAACGCAGAATATAAAGTGTACAATGCTGACTATTTTTGATTACAAGTATTTGCACTGTAAAAAAAACAGAAGAAATAGTATTTTTAAATTCACCTAATACAAGTACTGTAGTGCAATCTCTTTATGACAGTTCAATTTACCAATCCAGAATTACGTACACAAAAAACTGCATTCAAAAATTAAAAATTTTAGAGCCTGCAAGTCCACTCAATCCTATTTCTTGTTCAGCCAATAGCTCAGACAAACAAGTTTTTACACTTGCAGGAGATAATGCTGCCCCCCTTTCTTGCTTACAACATCACCTGAAAGTGAGAATGGATGTTCACATGGTACTGTTGTAGCTGGTGTTGCAAGATATCTACATGCCAGATGTGCTTAAGATTCATATGTCCCTTCCTGCTTCAACCACCATTCCAGAGGACATATGTCCATGCTGATGATGGGTTCGCCTCGATAACAATTCAAAGCAGAATGGACTGATGCATGTTCATTTTCATTATCTGAGCAGAAGGTTGATTTTCTTTTTTGGTGGTTCTGTAGTTTCCGCATTACAGCATTGCTCTTTTAAGACTTCTGAAAGCATGCCCCACACCTCATCCCTCTCAGTTTTTTAAAACCTTTGGTCGAGTGCTGTAGTTATCTTTAGAAATCTCACATTGGTACCTTCTTTGCGTTTTGTCAAATGTGCAGTGAAAGTGTTCTTAATATGAACAACATGTGCTGGGTTGTCATCCAAGACTGCTCTAACATGAAATATATGGCAGAATGTCGGTAAAAGAGAAGGGGACATACAATTCTCCCCCAAGGAGTTCAGTCACAAATTTAATTAACGCATTTTTATTTTTATTTTTTTTAAAACAAGCGGCATAAGCATGGAAGCATGTCCTGTGGAATGGTGGCTGAAGCATGAAGGGGCATATGAATGTTTAGCATGTAAATACCTTGCAATGCTAGCTACAAAACTGCCATGCAAATGCTTATTCTCAGTTTCTGCTGACATTGTAAATAAGAAAAGGGCAACATTATCTCCTGTAAATGTAAACAAACTTGTTAGTCCTACTTCTTGTTCAGCCAATCGCTAAGACAGAGTGGACTTGCAGGCTCTGAAGTTTTACATTATTTTGTTTTTGAGTGCAATAACGTAACAAAACAAAACAAACCTACATTTGTAAGTTGCACTTTCATGATAAAGGTTGCATTACAGTACTTGTACAAGGTGAATCGAAAAATACTATTTCTTTTGTTTATCATTTTTATAGTGCAAATATTTGTAATAAAAAATATACACTTTCATTTCAATTACAACACAGAATACTATATGAAAATGTAGAAAAATATCCAAAATAGGGTGACCAGATGTCCCGATTTTATCGGGACTATCTCGATATTTGCTTGTTTGTCCCACGTCCCAACCGATGTTTGGTTGGGACCCTGGACAAACAAATAACTTTGTCCTCTTCTCCAGCACACAGGCATAGTCTGGAGGGATACTTGCACCCCCCCAACTCTGCCTCCTCATTCCCCCATTGGATCCCTCCCCAAATCCCTGCCCTGGCCCTGCCTCTTCTCCAATGACGCGGAGTACATTACAAAAAAGTTTACTGCACACACTGAAAATATTTCACATTCAACACCACCCATGTCTTAGCTGACTTTAAGAGTGAAAATACCTTTTTAATCTGTTTCCTAGTGCTGTATCTTCTGTAACCTGACTGAATCTTAACTGCAGCTTCCTTGGTTGCTAGGAATTGTAGCAGAATTGTTCTTGCAGTAAGGGTTTCTCTCCATCTCCTCTGAATAGTAATTGTAGAGGCCTTCATTTTCAAAAACCTAATGCAAATAAACATTTTAGCTTTTCTAAAAAATCCTGTGAGTTTTAAAAAATGAAAAGTTTTCATTTGCATTTATTTATTGCTATCAGCAGATTAGCAAGACAAGTGGAATTCATTGGAAAGTTATCAAATCCATAAACATTTTGGTACACACACACACACACACACACACACACACACACACACTCTCTCTCTCTCTCGAACACTGGCCCAGCTCTTAAGGCTCAAGACTAGTTAAAGTCAATGAAAACATGAATCATTGGAGTAAACTAGTAAAAAGTGACCTGAGAAATTTTAGATCTTCTTGTCTCAAGACAAATAAATAGAAAACAAAAATTAAGTTTGACTTTGGAGCAGGATACAATGGCTTTAATTAAAATACAAAAACAAAAACAAAAAAAAACCATGTTTTTCATTCTGGAGTTTTCAAAACTCAAACATAACTCTTGAGAAGACAGCAGTGTCGTAAACCTAAACTTCACATATGGAGATGAAAGCAGGTAAAGTACCTGCAGCTGGCTCTCCCCTTCTGTCTTTCCAAGATTAACAAACACAAAACTCACACCAAATACAAAGATTAAGCCTCAGCCCTCAAAGACGTAAACATGTGAATAACTTTATACACATTAGCCACAAGGAGCCAATGGATTACTCACACTTGAGTCTTTGCAGAATCGGGGCCTAAGAGATGACAGAGATTTGCCAGAGTACAAAGCAATATTAAGTTATGAAACAATCAATAGCTCAAGATCATGAAAAGATGTGTGTCATACAACAATAGTACATTACCAGGTCCTCTGCCATTTGCTTTTGAAATAACTTTGAATGACACAAGTAGCTTTTACCACAGCTGTATATTCTTTTCGTGCTCTGTATCTTCTGAACCAGGCTTGAATTGTTCGTGCAGCTCTCATTTTACCAGCCAACTGCCTGGCTTTAAAACCCCTAAATAAAGCCTGTCAAACAAGAAAACAAACAAGCAATTAATTTTGTATTTAATGGGACAAACTAGGATAATCCCCCACTCCCCCAACTAGTCACTTCTGCCTGAATGCCTTTTTTAATTCTTATTGTTACAAATTGCACACAAGATTACTAGAAAGGAGGGGAAAAAATCTTGTCAGTTTCTTTACTATAGCCCTTTGTGTATAGTCAGTTTCTCTTGCACACAGCTGGGGAGTACTACACACACTTCCATCAATGTAAATTTCAGCAAGAGAAAAAAATCCCAAAATGAATTAAAAGATAAAAGTTACAGATTTTAAAGATAACTGTGGAACAACCTGAAACCTAACTGCAACTATTTTGATTTGAAACTTTTTGTTGTTCAATATTTCAAAGCTGATGGGCTTGGTAGCACCGCTGTATTTACAGAGTTGGAAACTTGTAGTGAAGGTAGTCTCGTCTCTAACTAAATCCATGGTAAATTCTAACATATTTCAGTTTATGCTGTACTTTTTTTTTTTCTGCTCTTACCATAAACTGTGGCTCTACTCACCTATTTCACTTTTTGTAAGTGGCCAATTAAATTATTTCTGCATCCATATTAAGGGAATTTGGGATGCTGAGGATCTCCCACCTTACGCACTCTCTGTTTTGAAGGCAGAAGCCCAATCACCTGTCTAGGTACACTTGCACATTAGTAAGAGGTGAGGTTAGATACGGCAGCAGAAACTATCTCAGCGGCTCCAGCAACTGAAAAATAAATGGGAGGGTTTCCCCCTTCTCCCAAACAAAATATCACATTATAAGAAACTCTAAAACTCCCACTCCCCTTTTTGGGATGTGCAGGGGAAGGAAAGGTAAAAAGGTAAGGAGTATCTTGGCACCCCCTACTCCAGGAGGCTAAGGCAGTCCAAAGAGAAATCCCTTGTCCTCCAAAACAATACAGCTAAGGGGACTAGAGAATGAAATCATTTGCAGCTCTTCCCACAAACAGCCTATAGGAGTAGCGAGAAACATACCCAGCCAAAAAAAGTGGGAAACACCAGAAGGGAGCTCAGAGGACCACTGGTCAGTCCCCCACTGTGGTCTGTGGAACCAAGAGCAGCGCTCTCTACTTTCTTCCAGCAGCCCTTTGACCTGTCACAGAGGGACGGAAGACTGGGTTTCTTAGCATTTTCCCTCACATCCCTAGACATATCTCTGGATTTGCAGACCACACCTTCTTCCCTCTGATGCTTGGCTAACTCCCACACCTTCTTAGGGAAAAAAATAAAAAAAAAAATAGGGGCCTCAAACACCTAACGTTAATTTTTTTTTTGAAGGGGCTCAAGATCAGCCATTTATTCACCCTAAAATAGAGCCTTTTAAAGAGGGCTGAAAGAGACTATGTAGAAATGGCATCTTCCTACCCCTTGCTCTATGTATATTGTCATAGCTTCTCACTTTGACAAAATTAAGTTACTACTTTTACTCTACTTACCACTCCAGAGCCCACACATTTAAGTAAATAAGCTGGTTTCCATTCCTTCTCATATTAAGTTACCATTAGTCACATCTGTACAAACCAACTGAATACAAGGGCATAATTTAACCTGCAGAATCTTTGTTTCCTGCACAAGCAGGAAAAACACCAACTTGACTTTCGCAGCCTGAAAGTTAAGTTTGTAGAACTAGAATTTAGGAAAAGTTACTACTTGTAAAATGAGCATTTTGGATGCGGAAGTCACTAACAATGCCATTTTTAAAGTCACCTTTCAGAGTATAACTGATTCATCTGTTGATGATTGTTGTAGCAATTGCATCAATCATGCTTCAGAAACCTATTGCATACTGGCAACCAGTATTGCACTTTTGATCTTGTTTTTAAACACAATTTGTATTACAGTTGGTCATCAGACGTTACAGTATTAACCAGGGATGTGTACAACACAACACATATTGCATTTTCACATACCTGAATTTTTATTGTGCTTTGTTTAATTTCCTGAATCTTTCTCCGCTCGATGAATCCCCTGATTCTAGACTGTATAATTATGATGCTCTTCCGGGTTCTTAAGTAAGCTACTCTTTGGTGTTTCATAGCTAAATATGATCTGTAATGCTGCTGTAATACAAACACTGCCTTTCTGTAGGTCATATATTGTAATTTGGTTTTACTCATCAAGTAGTAAGTCTGCAATGTAACAGCTGCTGCTCTGAGTCGAACAAATTTTCTACGATGCACAGCCATATGAAGAAAAGACTGAATCTTTCTTGCAGCACGTTTTTGCTTTGCTATTTTTCTTATTACTGTTCCACGATAGGCAGACTGAATAATTATTATGGCTTGCCTTTGGGCAGAGTACTCAGCTTTCTGTAAACAAGTCATTCGACAGGCTCTGTACCATCGCTGAATCGCAATTGTTGAATCCTGAATTGCTTTGTAGCGTGTCTTCATTCTATGGCATCGGAATGCAGACTGAATTGTTACTGCTGCTGTCTTCTTCTTAAGAAAACGCCTCCTGTCTAAGTACATCTGAAAGACTGACTGAATACGCTGTGCAGCTTGTATGATCGTAGCCAACTGCCTAGCTTTTTTAGCACGAAAAGCAGACTGAAGGCAAAGGGCAGCCTTTTTAATTTTGGTATAGTTTTTCACTTCAGCATCTCTTGCCCTGTTAGCTCTGAACCTTTGCTGTACAACTCTGACTGCCCAGCATAACTGTTTATAATGATTATGCTGTTTGTGCATACGATAAAGAGACTGTATTATAGTTGCTGATGCATGCATGATTTTCAGTTCTTGTCGTGCTTTCATGCCTCTATAAGCAGCCTGAATGACCAGCACAGATTTCTGAATTGTCAGATATATCTTCCGTTGAACTTTTCCTTTAACATAGAATCTGTAATAATTCTGTATGACTACAGTTGCAATTCTCATTCTCTGGTAGGCAATTTTAATCTTATGCATTCTAAATGCTGACTGGATTGTGCTGGCAGCCAAATGCATATGCTGAATGTTTCTTCTTGTTTGAATACCCCTGTACAGAGACTGTATACGAATAACTGCTCTACGAAAAGAAAGGTATTCTTGAGTGTGCCATCTGACCAAAATTAAAGCTCTGTATCTTCTCTGAAGGACAACAGCAGCAGCTTTAAGGGAAAGATATCTTTGTCGTTCTTTAAATGCTTTAAAATGTCTCTGAAGAACAGCAGCAGCGTGGTACATGTCTTGATATTTTTTTCTTGCTCTCATCTCTCGAAAAGCTCTTTGAATGCAAGTTGCTGCTTTCTTCATAGCAAAGTACTGCTGTACTGCAATTCCTCTCAGCTTACTGGCTCTGTATCTTTTCTGAATTACTTGGGTTGCCCACTGTACTTTTTTGTAGTAACAACTTTGCTTGTACATTCGATAATTGCTTTGTATTATGGTTGCAGCATTATGTTTTTTCTTTAGAAGCTGTCTTGTTTTCATTCCTCTATAGGCAGTCTGAAGAACTAAAACAGAGTTGTACTGTTTTAAATACATTTTTCTCACACGTTTTCCCTCCTTGTAAGCTCGGTAATGTTGTTGTATAGTTACTGAAGCAGATTTGACAGATTGATAGGAAATACGCCTTCTGTACATTCTTAAAGCTGCTTGGATAACTGTAGCAGCCCTGTGCATCTGTTGCATCTTTTTCCTTACCACAAAACCTCTATAAGCAGACTGTATGGTAACAGCAGCCTTTCGGAGATGAAGATATTCTTGGTGCTGCTGCTTTGCATGTGCTCTTGCCCTATATTTTCTCTGAATCATAACAGCAGCTGTCCAAAGAGAAATATATTTTTTCCTTTTAAGAAAGGACCTAACTCTCCTTTGAAGAAGGACTGCAGCTACGTGCATCATTTTCAAATGTCTCCTGGTTTTCATGCCGCGAAACGCAGCCTGGATACAGCGTATGGCTCTCTTCATAATCCTGTATTTGTGTACTTGAACATTTCGTTCTTTGCAAGCACGATACCACTGCTGTATCTGTTTAGTTACCATGGATAACTTTCTGAAATCTTTTTGTTGTCTGTGCATTCGATAATATGACTGTATTATTGTTGCAGATTTATGCATAATTCTTACCTTTCTTCGAACTTTCATGCCTCTATAGGCAGCCTGAAGGACAAGAGATGACCTCTGTAGCTCTATGTATTTTTTACGTTCCACTCTCCCTTGACAAAATGCTCTATATCTAATTTGAATTACAGTTGCTGCCAGTTTCACTGCACGATATCTAACGTTTATACGATGCATCTTAACCATGGCTTGAATTGAAATAGCTGCCTGATGCATGCAGTGAATTTGTCGTCTTACTTTTATACCTCTATAAATAGCCTGAATTTTAACAACTGCATTCTTTAAAGACAGATATTCCTGCTTTTGATACTTAGCTTGAACAACTGCACGATATCGCCTTTGAACCAGGATAATCATAGCTTTAAGTGCTGCATATTTTGTTTTTACTACATAGGATTTGTAGGTTGCTTGTATAATAGTAGCAGCTTTGTTGAGTTCCGATAATTGTTTCCTCACTCTCATCCCACGGAAAGCAGCTTGCAAGACTAAGGCAGCTGCTTTTGTTTTTAGATAAAGTGTACGTTGTTCCTTTTTCATACAGTAAGCTCTGTAGTGTCTCTGAATCACTAAGACAGCTTGTCTCAAAGTTTTCAACTTTGATTGATTTACATGCATTCTGTAATAGGATTGTATGACTACTGCAAATTGATGCTTCTTTTCAATTTGTTTTCTCACAGTTCTTCCTCTCCAAATTGCCTGGAGCTGTACAGTACAGTTATGCAGTTGCATATATTCTTCCCGCTGTTTTCTACCTACAATACTGGCTCTATAATGCCACTGGATAGTTAGCACAGCACTGTTTATAAGCCTGAATCTTTGAGCCCGGAACTTTCTAAAGGCGGTCTGTATTGTAACTGCAGCAGCATGTTGTCTTTGAACCTGTTTTCGTACTTGCCAACCACGAAGAGCTGCTTGAAGAGAAATCACAGCTGCTCTTCTTTTTAAGAAGCTCAGTCTCACTTTGTAACCAGTTTTGTAGGCTCTGTACCATCTCTGAATTACAATAGAGGCCTGAATCATTGCTTGATACTTCATTCTTGCAGCATGAGCTCTAAAAGCTGTCTGAATTTTAACAGTGGCTATATACTGAAGTTTAAGCATTTTGCGTACTCTGTAACCTCTGTAGGCTGCTTGCAAGCAGACAGTTGCCTTTTTGACTTTCAAGAACTTCTGCCTGAGACAGACTTGCCCTTGGTATGCACAATAACGATTCTGAATGATAACAGTAGCGGAATACACCCTCAAATAGTGTTGCCTATCCCTTTTCATTCTGTAGGAAGCCTGGAGCAAGGTTGCAGCCTCTCTCCATCTTTGTACTTGTTTTCTGATCAGATGCCCTCGCACTACAGCTTGAACTTTAACACAAGCTCCCTTCAGTTTCCTATATTCTTCTTTAAGTTGAAGAATGTATTTTTGGGAACGGTACCTTCGTTGAACATAGAGTGCTGCCTCCCTTAAAGCACGGTAACTTTTACGTGCTTGTATCATTTTTATAAAAGCCTGAATCTTCACTGCAGCAGCTTTTAAAATTTCAAATTTTTTCTGGGCAACATAAGCACGATAACTTGACTGAATTTTCACCACAGATCTCAATATATGGGCCTCTTTCCTAGCTTGCATTCTTCTGTAGGCAGATTGTAGCACAATAGCAGCAAGGCGCATTTTCTGGAAAGAAGAGACAGCATTTTTAGATGCAATATATGCTCTGTATCGAGTTTGAATTATGCAAACAGCATTTTTAGTCTCTTTGTATCTTTTTAGTTGTTGATATTTTCTCACATGTGACTGTAATATAACAACAGACTGTTTCATGAGCAAAAATCTTCGCTGCTCTTGTCTCATTCTCCAATGTGATTGAACTACACAGGCTGCTTTTGTCTGTCTATATAACAGACAAGTTTTCTTGCCTCTAAAAGCAGCTTGGAGGACTGTAACTGCTGCACGTTTTCGCAAATAGTTTTCTCTTTGAATTTTACCCAACCGATAAGCTCTGTAATACTTTTGAATCATCAATATGCATGCCCTTTTTTCCTCATAAACATGTTTAGCCTGAACACATCTAAGCCAGGCTTGAATCTGGATAACACTTTTTCTAACATGTAAATACTGCTTCAAATCTTTATGCATTCTATACCAAGACTGTATGACAACAGCAGCTTGCTCTCTCTTAGCTAATTTTGAGGCTTGCCATTTTCGGAAAGCAGTTTGCAACACTATCACAGCTTTAATTTTCTGCTCAATTTTGTGTTTTCTCCATCTTCTAAATGCAGATTGAATGACAAGTGATGAAGACTTTAAAGTTTCATATCGTTGCTGATCTTGTTTTGCCACCAAGGAAGCACGCAAATGTGTCTGAATTGTAACAGTTGCCCAAAGAAGTCGTTTATATGCAGAAACAGCAATCAACATTCTTATCCTAGCTTGCACAAGGATAGTATAGTATCTTAGCTGAAGATATCTTTTTCTAGCAGAGAATCTCCTCCAGTAAGTCTGCAAAAGAGAACAGAATGATAAATGTATGGATTAAACTGAGATTATATTAATATTCATGCATCCAACGAAGTGAGTATTCACCCATGAAAGCTCATGCTCCAATACGTCTGTTAGTCTATAAGGTGCCACAGGACTCTTTGCTGCTTTTACAGATCCAAACTAACATGGCTACCCCTCTGATGATTAATATTCAAGTTGGCCTAGAAGTTTCACCTCAAGAGCTAGTTACCTTTTTTTTTTTTTAATAAGAAATCACCTCCAATTTTGCCACTTTCAACATTAATCCTCAGTTTATAGACTATTGGTCTGTGGGTTCCAATTTATTCACTCCTACCCTATCCTCAGACTAATGGTCCAGAACTTTTTTCATGATCACAGATACAGAACGCATTAAGGCTATTTCTTTTTACATACCAATTCTGTGCCAGAGGGTGAACCTATTAAAGCAGTTAAGATTCCCTTTCAAACTGTTGAGAAATAAACTGAGAATTAACACAAAGTCCCAGAGTTTTCTTACAAAAAGTTTAATTAGCATTTGAGCTGAAGTCCACGAGTTACTATTGGGTATTTATTTATATATTCTTATTTATAAGAGTTCTGAATTAAAGGTAACAATAAGGGGTTCTCATACGTATTCAAAGTATGTACCACATCTTAATAGAGAAAATGTCTTAGGTATTGGCACAATCAGGAATGAGACAGTAGATGTCTACTTCTCCTCCCATTAAAAACAAGCATCCCTCTGGTAGCTACAGCAGTTGCTTATATAGAGAAGGATTACTAAGAAATTAAAGAATTTTCAGGCTCAGGGCTATTTAGCAGCTGGAAAAGAAGCAAAACAGCACCATGTGATCAGAAATTTAGGAACCACTGTTTAAAACCCTTTGGTGTACCAATGGGAAACATTAAAAACAATAGCAAATAACAGCATTACGTCCCATTTGGCACTTTCAGAGGAATAGTCTAGAGTTCTGGGTAGTGTAGTCTGCAGCTACTGAAGGCAGAGAATATTCTGCTTTAAGCCTTTGTGATGCCACCAGCAAAACCTCTGACATTGGAATGCGCCTTTTCCTTCAACTTTAAGTAGAGAAGAAGTTTCTTTTTAAAAGCTTTATTGCTTCCCCTCCTCCCCCTCCCCTTAATTTAATCGTACCTGGATGACTTTAGCTGATTCACTTTTAGTTTCCTCCAGTTTTGCTTTTTTTAATTTCAAAGTTTTCCTCTCAGCTAAATATCTTCTCCAGTGTTTCTGAATGAAAATTGCAGCATTAACTTTTTTCTGGATGCGCCGGTGAGACAGAAAATTTCTTACAGCTGATTGAATAATCCGAGCAGGTTTGTCTTTTTCCTGCAAGGAGTGAATTTCCATTGAAAGTTGTGTTTGTTTTTAGTTTAAAAACAAAAACAAAAAACAACAGAGTAAATACCCAAAGCTATGCCTCCACCATTTCTTGAAGGAAAATGAGGTCACAGCATTGCCAGCTGCAAAAATTTACTGGAATACACATTTCACTAGATCTTAGTTTGAGTAACAATGTTTATTTCTCCCTCAAACACTCATTTTCAAATAAGCTTCACGTGCTTTTTCAGCATCAAAACAGGATCTCTCTAATTGCAATACATAAATGCTAATTAGTAGAACTACTATGTTGATTATAGTTATTTTCAGAGATTTGTCAGAGGGAGACAGTTTCCCACTAACAACAAAAGTTGGTTAAAATATATGTAGTATCATATTTCAATCCCTCCTCCACCGCTTTAGCTTAGCAAGAAGATTTGTCATTTCTTCACCTCCTGTTACTAGAAGCAAACTTTCCTAAAATAGATCTTAGAGATTTCAGCTGGTAAGTCATTATAGATGGTACATATGTTCTTGCCTTCTTCCCTTGGACAATCTGCCCTCTTTATTCACAGTCTTCAGCACTTTTAACTTTAGATATTAGCAGCAGTTCTAGCTTTTAACTTCAATATTAAGGAATTCTTCTATGAAGTTCCTCACCTTGTGCAGTAATGATGGTTCTTTGAGATGTGTGTCCCTATGGGTGCTCCACTGTAGGTGTGCTTGTGTCCCTACGCTGCTTATCAGAGAACTTTGGTAGCAGTGTCTGCTAGGGCCATACATGTACTGTCTCTCTCCTCATGCTGCACCACAAGACGCATCAGCATGTGCAGGCTAACCTCTCTTATTTCCCTCTCTATCACAGAGTCATTGACAAGACCTCTGAAGTAGAGGGGAAATGGGTGAGTGGCGTGTGGTTTATGCTGGGGTTGAGGACTAAATCGTCTCTTTTGTCCCAGTGTATAGATAACCAGTGACTGGAAAGTAGGCCCGGAGTCCTTCAGAGTGCGAAGGAAGGTGTCAGTCGTTCCAGCGGAGTGCTTCATGGCCTCAAAAGGGAAGGTCTTCAACTGTGGACTACCCCTTGTTCGGGAATCCTGACAAAATGAAGCTATGATGCTCATTGTATTACCACAGTTGTAGAGATTAACCTAGCTGCCATGTCGGCTGCATCGAGGGAAGATTGCAGCAATGTCTTTGCCATTAATTGGCCCGCTTGGATAATGGCCTTAAAAAGAATTGTGATGTGTCTCTGTCAACTTTTCAATAAAATCATTCAGTTTTGAGTAATTTATGTAGTTGTATTTCGCTGGGAGGGCGTGGTAGCTGGCGATACAGAACTGCAAAGTGACTGAGAAGTACGCTTCTCTGCCGAAAGGATCGAGGCGCTTCCAATCCCTATCATCGGGAGTAGTCCTTGATTGATGTTATTGGCTGTGGGAGTTGACGGCATCCACCACAATGGAGTTGTCTGAGGAGTGGGAAAATAAGAATTCAGATTCCTGGGCTGAGACATACTATCTTTTATCTGCTTACTTGCGGGTTGGCACCATTGATGCCAGAGCTTGCCGCAAGATGTTTGCTGGGACTAAGATGGCCTGATTAATCAAGAAGGCGATTTTTGAGGAGGATGAAGAGTGGAGGATGTCAAAGAGCTGATGGTAGGTGTCCTTGACTTCCTCCAGTTGTATCTGGAGGGTGTTTGCAAGCTCCTGGAAAACATGAAAGTCATCTGCCAAAGATGGTGTGGGAGGCATGATGGCTTCGTCCGTAGACTAGAATATGCTCCTTGGTGTCACTTTCTCCTTGGTACCAGCTTCCTGTTCCTCGATCTATTGAAGCAGTTAAGAAGCCCTAGATAGTGCTGCCAACGGGGTGTTCCAGGAGGGCTCTTGGGCGAGGCTCAAGAGACACGTTGTTGGTGCACCACGCAAGGGAAGCACAAGGAGAGACAGTGCATGAGTGGACCTAACAGACACTGCTATCAAAGTTCTTCAATCTGCAGTGTAGGGACACAAGCACACTTACAGTAGAGCACCCATAGGGACACTACACACAGAAGAAAAATGTTATGCTATACATGTGGTATAGAAGCATGGTGAAATCCTGCAGCCTTGAATATACCCCAGCTACCTTTCACTTTTAAGTACCTGAATTCAAGTTTGAAGTGGGCAACAAGTTGTCTGGCAATTTTTATAGTCTTGTATATTTCAAAATGAACATATAATTTAGCACAACTCCCTGCAGAAAGTCAGAAATGGAACACCAAGACTGTTGAAAATTCCAATTGAAATATTTTGGTCAAGTTGTGCCCCAAATCCTATACATTGCACAGTGGTAACAGACCTAGCTCAAACATGGTATTCTTTTCATCTCATTTTAAATTGTAAAGAAGTAAAATTCATAAGTGTGGAGTTCTTCATAAAGTCCAGTAAATCCACTTCAGCCTTCACTTGGGAAAAGGACTGAAACACTCTTATTAACATTAAATGTAACCCTGGCAGAGCACTAGCCTTTACACTGACTACTTCTCATACTAAAGAGAGTGAAAAGATGCATTTTGCTTTAAAGCAAGATTGTGTCACCACCTTAGTCACATATGAAGTACTCAAAAAGTAGTTACAAATACTACTCTCTGAAGACTATCCATTCACAACTTTGTTGATTTTGCATCCCGCACTTTACCACAAACCAAGAGTGATTATTACAGTAAAAACTTTTTTATCCAGCATGCTGGGGAAATGTGGGGTGCTGGTAAGTGAAAAATGCCAGTTAATTAAACATTGGGTGTAGGAGGGGGTGCAGGGCGTGGGCTCTGGGAAGCGCTCACCTCAGGCAGCTCCCTGTAAGTGGCTACCTATCCCTGCTGCTCTTAGGCACAGGTGCAGCAGGTGGCTCTGCATGCTGCCCCTGCCCTGTGCACTGCCTTTGCAGCTCCCATTGGCCGGGAACCACAGCCCATGGGATCTGCGGGGGGTGGTGCCTGTATGGCCATTCTTCTGCCTAGGCACAGCAGGGACATGTTGCCACTTCTAGGGAGTGACACAGAGCCAGGTAGGAAGCCTGCTGGCTTCGCGCCAACCAGACTTTTTATGAATATTGGAAATGCCAGTTTATAGAGCCTTCCAGTTGGTACAGGGCCAGATAACACAGCTTTTACTGTACTACTTCACAAAAGAATGAAGTCCTCGATAAAAATACCTGATGGAGTTTTAGCTCTGCGTTCAGTCTGTATTTCCTCCAAACTGACTGAATTAGCCGAGCAGCTCGAGTCTCTTTTCGAAGATCTAGAAGCCGTGAACACAGAAACGACAGATAGGTAATAACAACCTAAAGAAATATATATAAAAAAACCCTCGGTAAGTTAAGCCTGTCCAGGAGATGACAGTTTATATGATTTTTATATTATATATAGAATAATAAATAAATAAAACTCTCTCACCTTCTCATCAGGAATAGTATTTGACATATCTGAATGATGAATCATAGCTGGTATTCCACCCAGGTCAGAAACTGCAGTATTGATCAACTGGAAATTTCTCTTTTCATTGTCAAGAAGTTCCTTATAGAGGACTGAGGTAGTTATAGCTTTATAACAGAAGGAAAAATATAATCATGTTTGTCAGTCAGATTAAGGGTATTTTTTTTTTAAACACTTAATCTGCTTCAAAACCTTATATTAAAGAATGACTCACTTTGGTCAAATGTTCCATCCAACATATTTAGAGATGTATCAGATTCAGAGGAAGAATTTAGTGCTACTGTACCAGTTTTTGCACATTCTACTGTTTGAGTGGTACACTGGGATACAGCTTCCAAAGGCACATAACATGGATGATAGTGGTGAATCAAATAGCACAATACTCTGCCATCTGAGAAAGATACTGTGAAGTTTTCCACCTGGTTTAAAACAAAAATAAAAATAAATTAGATAGATAGATAAGATAGAATTCTCTTGAAATTTTTCACACGCATGAATTAGTACAAGTTTAAAATACGTCTCATTTCTCATAATATATCTGTAATTGGATAGGACTGTGCCTATGCACATTTATTTTAATATATACAAAGGAAAATTAAATATATGCAATTCAAGTTATCTGAAAGTAATGCTCATTTGCTGAGTCCATGCTATGGCTCTCCTTTCCTGAAAGTCAGAAATATAAAAGGGACGTCTACCAAAGTAAAAGTGCATCTCATAGAACAACAATAGTTAAAGAAATCAGAAATGAAGAATTCTATGGAAGGATCCTAGAAAGGACCTTCTATAGCATAGTATGTTACTGATGTTTTTATCCAGCGTCAAAAATGTGCGAAATATTTTCAGAATAAGATAGCACTTGTAGCCCATAAATCTTAAACATACTTAACCAACTGACTACTATCTTGGAAAGTAAGAATACGCAGAGAAGCAGTATTAGGAAAGGAAGACAAGCAGAATAGAGAAAAGAATACATAAAATGCTATGGAGTTGCTTGGGTGGTACAGTATTCATCTTCTTAGTTCCTTGATTTTTATTTATGGGAGTTAAAGAATGGTCACAATCCCTCAAGCAAACCAAAGGCATTTAAATGAAGACTGATTGTGAGACACACAATATCAGGATGACATTCCACATACACGAGTATTAAAGAGAAGTAGGCATGGATGCACTTGAGACAGAAACAGAGGAAACTACACAAAGTGAAATTCATGAAGTTCAGAGAGGAAGGAGGCTTCATTGATTAGGGACTCAGAAATGGCAATGACAAGGAAATTAATTTGAAGTCTCCTAAACTTACAATAATTAAGTTAGATATTGCTTTCCTAAAGAGTGCAGGTTTGTCAGCCATTCTGATGAGCAGTAAGTCTCCTTGAACAGGGTTTCACTCCTTGCTCCCTATGCATAAGAAACACCCTACCTCTTGTAAAAATGATATGACTGCTTGGGGAGAGACAAATTCTCACATGACTATCTTTAATGTTCATCTTAGTGCCTGAAGTTCTTGAAGGTTATGAAAAAAAAAACTTACACAGTGGAGGAATTACTTTGGACCAAAAGGCTCATTAAGAACATGTCCTTTCCCGCAGACCAGAATCAGTCACCAATAGGATCCTTCTGGGAATTCTTTCAAAGAGTTTATTCTGCTTGCTTACAAATAGAGGGAGGATTTCCCTGGGCTGGTATGTAGCCAAGCAAGTAGTATACACATTCACTGTGGGAATTCTCTACTGGGAGGAATGTATTAAAAATGACAGAAATGCAACTGGGACTATGAAAATGCATCCTGGATATCTGACATCCCACCAATGGGATAGTCCAAGTAAGACTGAAAGAACTTCATCCATTAAAATACTTGTAACAGATCAGTGTTAATCAATATATATTCGATAGAACAGATTTAGTGTTGAAAGACTTATATAATTATAAACATTTCCCATTACAAGAAAATGTACTTGCAGATGTACAAAACCTGGAAATATATACACAAAAAACCCAGGACTACTTACTTTAGTGTTGTAAAACCCACAAACAGCATTGACCCAATCCATCAACAGCTTCACATTTTTGCTATAACTTTCAGATGAGTAAGTATTGCTGGTTTTTCTCACTTTACTTTGATTAGAGCAGGACACTAGAGTAGCCATTTTTGTCTTAATGTTGTGTGTATTCTTTAAAAAAGAAATTTCTTCTTCTAACTGCTCCACATTAAGGGAAACATCCACCTTTAATGGAAACAAACAAATCAATTTTTCTGATACATAAAAATGTTACAGTGATCTTATATACTTGATGTGGTTAATTGGAGAGGAGTTAGTTTGGGAGAAAGCATCTTAAGTAAGTGCCAGGGATTGACTGCTCCCACTATTCAGTAATATAACAGTTTCCATACCGGATCAAAAAAATGATTACTCACCTTTTTGTAACTGTTGTTCTTCGAGATGTGTTGTTCATCATCCATTCCAAGCAAGTGTACACGCCAGCCGCTAGATTTTCTCCTAGCAGCACCGTAGGGTCGGCCTGTGCGCCCCCTGGAGTGGCGCCTCCATGGCACCCTACATAGAGGCCTGCCGACACTCTACCCACTCAGTTCCTTCTTGCCGGCACTCCGACAGAGGGATAGGAGGGTGGGTATTGGAATGGACGTGAACACCACATCTCGAAGAACAACAGTTACAAAAAGGTAACCGTTTTTTCTTCTTCGAGTGATTGTTCATGTCCGTTCCAAGCAGGTGACTCACAAGCCTGAGTTTAGACAGTGGGGTTGGAGTTCACTGTGGATTGGAGCACTGCACGGCCGAAGGCTGCATCGCCTCTGGCCTGGTGTGTGATGGAATAGTGCAACGTGAATGTATGGATTGAAGACCACATGGCAGCTCTGCATATTTCTGCATGTGTTGGGACCTGAGCCAGGAATGCCGCGGAGGAGGCCTGCTCTTGTGGAGTGGGCTGTGATCGGCAGGGTAGGCACCTTAGCCTGATCGTAGCATTCGCTGATGCAGGCTGTGATCCATGAGGAGATACGCTGTGATGAGACGGGGAGTCCCTTCGCCCTGCCGGCCACAGCAACAAAGAGTTGGATTTATTTCCTGAATGGTTTGGTTCTTTCAATATGGAATGCCAGGGCCCTGAGAACATCTAGGGAATGCAGCCTACGCTCCGTGCTAGAGGAGTGTGGCTTAGGATAGAACACAGGGAGAAAAATGTCCTGAGCCATGTGGAATTGGGAGATCACCATAGGAATGAATGCCGGGTGTGGCCTCAGTTGGACTTTGTCTTTGTGAAAAACAGTGTATGGAGCCTCGGATGTCAGGGCTCTGAGCTCCGATACCCTCCTGGCCAAGGTGATAGCCACAAGGAATGCAGCCTTATAGGAGAGATACAGTAATGAGCATATAGCCAGGGGTTCGAAGGGGGGCCCCGTGAGGCCAGACAGAACCAAATTAAGGTCCCAGGCCGAGACAGGTTGTCGGGTATGCGAGAAAAGCCTATCCAGGCCCTTGAGGAAGTGATCAACCAGTGGGTTTGCAAAGACTGAACCACCGTCAGCTCCTGGGTGGAAAGTGGAGATGGTCGCCAAGCAGACCTGAACCGAAGAGAAAGACCCTGCTGTTTCACATGAAGTAGGTAGTCAAGGATGAGTGGGATTGGGGCGAGCAATGGAGCCTGTCCCTGCTGTTCTGCCCAGATGGAAAAAGTTTCCACTTGGCCATGTATGTGGCCCTGGTGGAGGGTTTCCTGCTATCAAGGAGAACTTGTCTAACCTGCTGTGAGCATTGCATTTCTACCGGGTTTAGCCATGGAGCATCCAGGCTGTGAGGTGGAGCGACTCCAAGTTTGGGTGCCAGAGGCGGCCTCGATCCTGTGTGATCAGGTCTGGAAGCAGGGGCAGCACAAGGGGCACCTGAACGGACATCTGCAGTAGTGACATGAAACAATGCTGGCGTGGCCACACCAGTGCCATCAGTATGACTTGAGCGTGCTCCCTGCAAATCTTGAAGAGTACTCTGTGGACCATCGGAATAGGAGGGAAGGCGAGGCAGGCCATCTTCACATGAGAGGAGGAAGGCATCCGTGAGAGACCCTGGATTGCGCCCCATGAGGCAGCAGAACCCTTGACGCTTCCTGTTGTCTCGCGAGGCAAACAGGTCTATCTGGGGATAGCCCCAGAAACAGACAATAGAATGTGTCATGTCCCAGCAGAGGGACCATTTGTGACCACGGAACGAGCGTCTGAGGGCATCTGCTAGGCCGTTCTGCACCCCTGGGAGGCGGGATGCCATTAGGTGAATTGCATTCTGTACGCAAAAGTCCCACAAAGTGAGGGCTTCCCGGCATAGTGGAGAGGAGCATGCACCCCCGTTTGTTGATATAGAACATTGCAGAGGTATTGTCCATAAGAACTGCAACCCACCTGCCTGCCAAGCGAGATTTGAAGGTCAGGCAGGTGAGACGCACCATCCGTAGTTCCCTGACGTTGATGTCCAAGGAGAGGTCCTCTAGGGACCAAAAGCCTTGTGTCCTGAGATTCCCCAGATGCGCTCCCCACCCCAGATCTGACATGTCTATTACCAAGGATAGGGATGGCTGAGGGCTGGCGAAGGGTACTCCCGCACAGACCTCCCGCAGGTTGAGCCGTCACTGGAGGGAATCTAGCACCATTCGGGGAAGCGTCACCATAGAGTCCAGTGCGTCCCTGGTTGGTTGGTACACAGTTGCTAAACAGGACTGAAGAGGGCGCAGTCTGAGCCTGGTGTGGCTCATCACATAGGTGCCCGCAGCCATATGCCCCAGCAACTTGAGGCAGTTCCTTGCTGTGGTGGTCAGGAAACACCGGAGACTGAGAATGATGTCAGACGTGGATCGAAACCTGGCCTCTGGTAGGTACTCTCTGGCTTGCATCAACTCCAGAAGGGACAGTCACCTGTTCCATAACTGGCATTCTTCGAGATGTGTTGCTCAGGTGTATTCCATAATAGGTGTGTACGCTCGCCACGTGCACCAGTGCTGGAAGTTTTTCCCTTAGCAGTATCCATAGGGGAGCACCCTGGAGTGGCACTTCTATATTACGCTATAAGGGGAGCTGCGCACTCCCCCCACCCTTGATTCCTTCTTGCCAGACAACTCCAAACAGAGGGGAAGGAGAGCGGGATGTGGAATACACCTGAGCAACACATCTTGAAGAAAGCCAGTTACGGAACTGGTAATTGTCCTTTCTTCTTCGAGTGATTGCTCATGTGTATTCCACAGTAGGTGATTCTAAGCTATATCTGTTGGAGGTGGGTAGGTGTTCACAAGTTCTCAGGATGGAGATCAGTCCTGCCGAACCCAACTTCTTCCCTGGTCTGGGAGACAACAGCATAATGCGAAGAAAAGGTGTGGACAGAGGACCACTTGGCAGCTCTACACGTCCTGGATAGGGACGCGAGCTACACAGGCAGCTGACGAGGCCTGAGCTCTCGTAGAATGAGCCTTAACAATAGGCGGTGGGGGAACCCCCACCAGGTCATAACACATCCATATGTATGAGGTGATCCAGCGCAAAAGGTGCTGGGTAAAAATTGGTTGTCCCCTCATCCGTTCGGTCGATGCAACGAACAGCTGCGAGGATTTCCAGAATGGCCTGGTTCGATCTAGCTAAAAAGCCAACGCCCTATGCACATCTAGTGTGTGTAGGTGGTGCTCCTCGTTGGAGGAATGGGGCTTAGGACAGGGTATCAGTAGAAAAATGTCCTGATCGATATGGAAGGCAGAAACCACCTTCGGGAGAAAAGCGGAGTGTGGGTGAAGTTGGACCTAATCCTTGTGGAAGACTGTATACAGGGGTTCCGAGATCAAGGCCCTAAGCGCCGAGACACGTCGGGCTGATGTAATGGCCACAAGGAATGCTACCTTCCATGACAGGTGAGACCAGGAACATGTGGCCAAGGGTTCAAAGGGAGGACCCGTGATGCAGGATAACACTAGGTTTAGATCCAGTTGTGACACGGGGGGCCTAGCATACGGGAATGAATGATCCAAGACCTTTAGAAAGTGGGAGGTCATACTGTGGGAAAAGACCGAGTGGCCCTCTACCGGAGGGTGAAAGGCCGATATGGCCGCTAAATTAACCCTGACAGAGGCGGGAGTTAGCCCTTGGGTCCTAAGGGACAGAAGGTAATCGAGAACTGAGTTGAAATGACACGGACGATGGGGAAGTTCCCCACTCCCCCGCCCACCTAGAGAACCTAGACCATTTGGCCAGGTACATCCCTCGGATAGACGACTTTCTGCTTTCCAACAGAACTCATTTGACGTTCTCCAAACACCTCCCCATCTCATCTAATCACAGAGCAACCACGTTGTCAGGGGAAGCGCAGCCAGGTTGGGGTACAGGAGACATCCTCCTTCCTGGGAGAGGCGATCTGGGCGAAGTGGGAGCCTCCGTGGAGGAGCCACTAAGAGTTGCAGGAAGGTCCCATACGAGTGTTGACGGGCCCAATCCGGGGATATGAGGATGACCCTCGTCCTGTCTGCTTTTACTTTTTGCAGGACTTTGCCTATCAGGGGGAAAAGTGAGACGACATAGAAAAGTTGGCCCAACCACCAAAGGAGGAAGGCGTCCGAGATCGCCTCCCTTTCCGCCCCTCCCCGAAGCAGAACTGGGGGCAGCGTTGGTTCTGGGCAGTTGCAAAGAGGTCGACCCGGGGAACTCTCCGCTCTCAGAAGAGCTGTAGGATGACCTCCCAGTGGAATGACCACTCGTACCAGTGGGGAAAAAAACCTGCTGAGGTGACTGGCCCGCACATTGCGGGCGCCGGGTAGGTGGAAGGCTCACAGGGAGATATCGTGGGCTATACAGAACTCCCATAGGCTCAAGGCTTCCAGGCATAGGACTGAGCAGCACTTTCCTCCCTGTCTGTTGATGTAATACATCACAGCCATATTGCCTGTGAGGACTCTGACCACCTTCCCACAAAGGTACCCGCTAAAGGCCATGCACTCCAGCCGTATCACCCTGAGCTCCCTCACATTTATGTGTAGGGATAATTCCGAGGCCGACCATCTCCCTTAGGTTTGAATGTTCCCTATGTGGGCTCCCCAACCCAGGTCCAAGGCATCCAACACTAGGTCAAGTGAGGGGGAGATTTCTCAGAAGAGGACTCCTTGCAGCATGTTGCGCGGGAGGGACCACCATTGTAAGGAAGCAACTACCTGGGATGGTATCGTGACAACCTTGTCCAGCCCGTCCCAGGCCTGGGAATACTGGGATGCCAGCCACAGCTGGAAGGGCCTCATTCTGAGCCTGGCATGGCAAACTATGGACATGCATGCCGCCATATCACTGAGGATCTGAAGGCACACCGTCGCCATCGTCACTGGGAAGATCATGACTAAGGCAATGAGACCTTTTAGGATCTCGAACCTATTCCAGGGAAGAGACGCTGTGGCCTCTAACGAGTCCAGAAGAGCCCCTATGAACTGTATGCGTTGAACCGGGACTAAGATCTGCGCACATAGACAGAAGAAGTCCCACCTGGGCCTGTAACCTGGACCAAGACTTGCCCTTGAGAAGCTAATTGTCCAAGTAAGGGAAAATTTGTACTCCTTTCCTCTGGAGATAGGCTGCTACCATCGCCATGCATTTGGTGAAACCTCGGGGCTGTGGAAAGGACAAACGGGAGGATCGTGAACTGGTAATGGTCCCCCCCTACGGGGAATTGGAAGAAACGCCTATGTCCCTCGAAAATATGGATAGGGAAGTAGGCGTCCTGGAGATCCAGGGCCATGAATAAATTCCCCGGGTCCAGGGAGGGGGTGACAGAGGCCAGGGATACCATACGGAACTTGTAGAGGACCGTAAAACTGAGCCCCCCTTTTGCCTTCGGGATCAGGAAATACCAGGAACAGAAGCCCTTGTTCTAAAATTCTACTGGTACCCTTTCTATATACCCCCAGGTGGAGAAGGCACGCCACCTGTTGTTCTAGGAGGTGGGCATGCTCCAGGTCCCCAAGGCTCACCTGGAGAGGGAGGTAGCGTGTATGTGAAGTGAACTGCAACATGTAGCCCTTGAGGACCCACTGGTCCAACGTTATTTGGGACCACTCCACGCGGAAGGCAAACAAACAGTTGCAGAACACAAACTTTATTAACTGGGGGGATCTTCCTGGCAACAAGCCCGGTGGCACCCCACAAAGAGTCAAAACCGCCTCTTTCCCTGCCTTTTGCCCTTTGAAGGGCCAGGCAGTGGGGCTGAGTGGGACTTAGGCAGGGGTTCGTATTTGCCCGTAGCAGAAGGAGGCAAAGTTTGCAGCCTAGGTTTGTCCTTCGCTGAAGGAACGTTCAGGCCCAAGGTTTGCAGGGCTGTACGGGAGTCTTTCATCCCATGCAGGCAGATGTCAGTTTGGTCCGCAAACAACACTTTCCCATTGAAGGAAAGGTCCTGCATCAAAGGACTGGGACTCCGCAGACAGTCCGGACAGGAGAAGCTATGACACCCTGTGCATGGATACGGCGGAGGCCATCGAATGGGCTGCTGTGTCTGCCACGTCTGATGTTGCCTGGAGGGCTGCTTTCGCCGCCGACGGGCCTTCCTCTACCAGAGTCCTGAACTCCTTTTTGTCCCACTCGCAGAGGAGAGGTTCAAATTTTGGTAAGGACCCCCATAAATTGAAGTCATATCAACTTAGAAGGACTTAGTGATTGGCCACCCTGAGCTGGAAACTCACTGAGGAATAAACCTTCCTGCCAAAAAAGTGTCTAGTCTCCTGGCATCTTTGTCCTTAGGGGTGGGTATGGGCTGACCGTGATGTTCCTGGTGGTCAATTGACTCTACCACCAGGGAGTTAGGTGCTGAGTGGGAGCACAGGTATTTGTGGCCCTTAGCCGGCACGAAGTATTTTCTCCTGCTTTCTTAGAAATGGGGGCCAAGGAAGCTGGGGTTTACCACAGGGTAGTCAAAATATTGGCTACCCCCTAGTGGAGAGGTAGGGCCACACGGCCCGGTACCGAGGATGACAGTACATTAAAAAGAGTCAGACGACTCTTCCATCTCCTCAGCCTGGAGCTGGAGATTGGACGCCACCCGCTTGATGAGCTCTTGGTGAGCCCTGAAGCCCTCTTGGGGGACAGGCAGCAGTGCTACTATGGTATCCTCTGGCTCCGGTGAAGGAACTGGCACAGAGCCTAGGGCATCAGATGGTACTAGTGGGTCAATCCCCAGGTCAGAGTCGGGCACGGTGCTGTGGGCTTGGCACTTGTTGATTTCTCCCTCTGCCATGGAGAGGAGGCCGAAGGAGCCCAAGACACTCCGGCCACCAAGTGGGGTCTCGCCTGGACGGGTATCTGCGGCCACAGTGCCCATTGACACCACTGTCCTTGCCACACAGTGTTCCGTACCACTGACCGACTTAGGTGCTGGACAGTGCAATTTGCTCTCGCAGAGTCGCATGACTTGGAGACAGGTGGCTGGGTGCTAATGAGGAGGTAACCAACGACCACACAGTACTGTAGGAGCAACATGAGCAATGGTGCCTGCGACAGTGCCGTCCATGTGACCAGGACCTCAAGGACAAAGATCAGTACCCATCCGAGGTGCTGCTCCTTACTCGCCCCAGCGGCTGGAACTAGGCCGCTTCAGTGCTGGTGAATAGCGAGATGAGTCCCGGGCGCGATGTCTGATAGAGCAGGAGCTTGAGTCAGACCGCCTACATCGGTGGTGATGGGATTAGCTTTGGTAGCGTAGCAGGGTGGACCCCTGCTCTGAAGGGTTAAAAACAGCCCTGGGAGGGGACTGTGGCTGGAGAAAGCAGCTTTTAGGCGGGGCTGATTGGGAAGTGGCTCAGCTGGGCCACACCTCAATCAGGCCACAGTTCGCCTGTATAAAGAGGCCAGGGAAGCCAGGAGCAAAGAGTTGTGCTCTGTTTGTAGAGGGAGATGGGCCTGACTGCAGGGAGCTAGACACAAGGTACCTGAATGAAGCAGGGCTGGGGAAAGGCAGAGGAGCTGGGGAGCTCCAGCCTGAAAAGCCCCAAGCTATGGCCTAATATAAGGCCAACAGGTACTTGGGGTTGCAGAGGGCAGCCCAGGAGTAGGCCAACGCAGAAGATCCAAACCCTCCTTGCCAGTGATGCGTAGGCTGATATTGCAGTATGCCCCAGGATGTGAGGCTAGACGATGACTGGCAGTAGCCATATACTGAGGCGAGGTGGGGATAGTGGGTGGGGGTTCCCTGGCGGAGACCCTAAGACTGAGGGGTTACTGCCAGGGGGCAGCACACCAGGAAAAAGGCCACCAGGTCCAGGGAGGGACACGGGGGCAAGAGGACAGGCGGATCACCGGTCTACAGAGGACACTCCAGAGCTGAATCGAGCTAATTCCCAGAAGACACCAGCAGGAGGCGCCGCAGGGGTGAGTCCACTCCTCTACAGGTAGCTTCGACACGAGGAGGAGCATTGGTGCTGCTTATCCCAGTGCTTGTATGCCCAGTCACGGGGCGTAGAGAAGCCCCGAGACTCCTTCACGGGCAGCGAGCTGGTCAGCTTAAGTAAGGTAGAGGAAAGCAGTTGTGCTCCCAGTGGAGGCTTCCCTTGAGACTGGGAGCCCATCTCAGGCGGCGCCCCAGGTACTGGGAGGGTTATAATGTCACACGTAGCCTCCGGCCGCAACAGCATCCTCTCCGCAGGGGAGGCACGCATGGACGGAACTGGGCTGCTCCGCTCACCGCGAGTTGGAGGCCTGGATCCCGAGGGGGATCGCGGGCTGCCCAGCTCGGGTCCAGCCTTACCCCCCTATCTTTGTGTCGGCGCCGCTGAGTCTTCCCTTGCTTCTTTGAAGGGGAGCAGTGTCAATTAGTGGAGGGGACTTCTCTCTGTACCAAAGACGCGGTGCCAGGCGCCAAATCCATTCGGAATGCCAGTGCTGGGGTCAGCACTGATTCCACTAGGAGAGCATCAAGTCTACTGTCCCTCACCTTCTTAGTCCATGGTTTGAAAGATCTACAGATCCTACAGTGCTCACTTACGTGGGTCTTGCCCAAGCAGCGGAGAAACTGCATCTGCGGATCACTTCTTAGCATAGAACTGCAACAGGAGTTGCACGACTCGAAGCCTGGGGCACGGGACATGCCCCGAACCCAGACGACTAACTGGAGAAAACTTTAACTATTGAAGAATTGTACTACTAAGGATAACTAGAGAAGCTATAGCAAGACTGGAGCACGAAGTTTCGACTACCTTCACTGGCGGCAAGAAGGAACTGAGGGTGGGCAGAGGGTGCAGCTCTCCTTATAGCACGATATAGGGGTGCCACTCCCGGGGTCGCAGCAGTGCACTGCTAAGGGAAAAACTTCTGGCACTGGTGCATGTGGCGAGCATGCACACTTACTGTGGAATACACCTGAGCAAATCACTCAAAGAAGAACTGCCCCTATGAACTTTATTTGTTGGACGGGAGCCAGAGTAGACTTAGCCTCATTCAGCAGGAGGCCGAGCTCGAGGAAGGTCTGTCTGATAAAGACCACCCGAGCCTCCACCTGTGCCTTGGAGCAGCCCTTGATGAGCCAATCATCCAGGTAGGCAAACATCTGAATTTCGTGCTTGCGCAGGAAGGCTGCTACGACTGCCATGCACTTTGTGAAGATCCTCGGGGCCGTTGACAGGCCGAAGGGCATGACTGTGAACTGGAGATGGGTGTTGCCTATTATGAATCTGAGGTAACATCTATGTTGAGGAATTATCACAATATGGAAATAAGCGTCCTTCAAGTCAAGGGCAGCATACCAGTTTCCTGGATCCATGAAAGGAATGGTGGAGGACAGGGAGACCATACGGAACTTGAGCTTCTCCACAAACTTGTTCAGACGCCACAAGTCCAGAATAGGTCTGAGGCCCCCTTTCGCTTTCGGTATTGAGAAATACCAGGAGTAGAACCCCCTGCCCCTGGGGTTCCTGAGGAACTTCTTCCACTGCCCCTACAACATGGAGGGACTGCAATTCCTGAATTAGACGTTGCTCCTGAGAAGGGTCCATAAAGAGGGACGGGGAAGGATAACTGGATAGAATATACCTCTCTACCATGTGGAGAGCCCAACTGTCTGATGTGATCTGGGACCAGACACGATAGAAGAGGAACAGATGTGACGAAAAAGTAGGACTGGTAGAATCCAAAGTCCCGACTGGTAGGTCGTCCTTGACCGCACCTTAAAAATTTGGGGTCTAGACCCTGACAGAGTCTGCGGCTGGCCAGACAACTGTCCATAGGGCTGTTGTTGCCTTCTCCTGCCACTTCTGCTCCACCTAAGCGAGGGCTCTGGACAGTTCTGGGGCTGGTACGGCCACGGGGCTGGCTGTAGCCTGAATTGCCTGCGCTGGGTGGCTGGAGCATGCAGGCCCAGCGAGTATAAGGTAGCCCTTGAGTCCTTTAAACTAAGGAGCCTCTTGTCCATTTTCTTGGAAAACGGAGTGTGCCCTTCAAAGCGGAGGTCCTGGATGGTCTGCTGGACCTCATGTGCAAGGCCCGAGACCTGAAGCTAGGACGTCCGCCACATCACTGGACCAGTGGCCAGTGTGTGGGAGGCTGCATCCGCCGCATCCAGGGGTGCTTGGAAGGATGCATGCGAAATCAGCTTCCCCTCCTCCACCAGAGTGGAGAATTCTGTTTGCAACTCCTGGGGAAGGAGTTCAGTGAACTTGGACAAGGCCGAGCATGTATTATGGCCATACTGGCTCACTATAGCCTGTTGGTTGGCTATGCATAGTTGCAGATCCCCTGTTGAGTACACCTTTCTACCTCAAAAGGTCCAACTTCTTGGCTTCCCTGTTCTTGGGTGTAGGCCCTTGAAACCCCTGACGCTCCTTTTGGTTGGCCACATCCACAAGCAGAGAGTCCGGGGGAGGGTGATAATATAGGTGCTCATGGCCCTGGGAGGAGACAAAGTAGCGCCTTTCGGTCTTTTTGGCCGTAGGGACCAAAGAAGCTGGTGTCTGCCAAAGGGTGCGGGATGTATCAAATATTGTTTTGATCAACAGTAGGGCGACCCTCGATGGGCCCGAGGGAGCCAGGATGTCCATTACCGGATCTACATCCACCTCAAACTCCTCCACCTGGATCGCCAGGCTCTGTGTAGCACGTTTAAGTAGCTGCTGAAGCACCCGGTTGTCCTCTAGAACCAGTGCCGCTGAAGTTCCCGCAACCACCTCATCTGGCGTGGAAGAAGAGAAGATCTTTTGCAGGGGATCTTCCTCGCTACCCTCAGCCTCCGCAGGGTCCTGCAGCACACAGTACTCTGCGTGGCCTGTGCAGATATAGGATGCGGCACCATGACAGGTACCAGGGTCAACGCCGATTGACGAGGCGTGCTGGGCAGTGCCTGCGGCGTCGAAAACATGGCCCCCATTGGTGCCGGTGTCAGTTGTAGCACACTCCTGTCGGACGGCGGTGCCAGTGGTGGAGGCATTTGCGACGAAGCCACCGACATCGAAGAGACTGACGCAGACCTGGGGCGCGGATCGTGCACCTGTCCCAGGGTCTGACGGTAAGCCCAGGGAGTCCAGAATGGTTACTGGGAGGGTGGTTGGCACTTCTGCTGCCACTGTGCCAGGTAAAGTCGTTGGCTTGCCTATGAAGCCAACCTCCTTCTCCTTGATCTACTGGAGTGGTAGGATTCTGCTTCTGAGGTTTCCGAATATGAAGACCAAGGAGGGCAGTACCCACTGTTGCTGGGGAGCGGTGCCGCAAGGCCGGGGAACACTCTCTTTGCACCAGTGCTGCCGGAGCGGTGCGGGGCAGGGACCGTGGCATCATCATGGCTGGCTTGCCCTTTGATTGGATCGGGGGTCGGGTAGTCCCTGGAAGCTCTTCCCTCTGTCGCAGGGAGGCAAGCACTGGGAGGCTTAATAAGTCTGAGGCCCCCTCGAACGCCTCCGGCATCGATGGGAGGTGCACATGCTCACTGAGGTCTGGGGACCTAGACTGGTCTGGACTCAACTGTACCCCCACGGGGGCAGGAGTCAACGGGACCTTGCGAGGATGAGGCTGTGGCACGGCTTGTCCCACCACACTTGTGGACACCGCCGGCCCTTTAGGTCCTGGTGGGGTGATTGGCCAATCACTGGCCTCTTTTTCGTGGGCACTGGTGATGGTAATCGGTGCCGCATGAAGGCCGATTTTCTATATCCCGATTCTCTCCGGTGCCGGGACTTAGAGTTCTTAGACTGGGCCTCCTCTCCTACTAATGGTGCCGGAGTGCTGCGCACCGAGGATGAGGTGCTGGGTTGGCAGGCTCATGTTCCAAGTCTGGCTGTAAGGCCACCTCCATCAGGAGCACTCTAAGTTTCTGCTCTCTGTCCTTAAGAGCCCTGGGACAGAACCTCTTGCAGATACTGCATTGGTCTCTTTGGTGTCTCTCCCCGAGGCACCTCAAGCAGGAAGAGTGCAGGTCACTCTTCGGCATAAATTTCCCGCAGTCTGCGCAGAGTTTAAGCCCTGGGGACCCAGGCATGCCCCAGGACTGGGCGACAATTATGTTGGGGGGGAAAGCCCCTCCAACAGCTATTAACTAGCTTACAACTAACACTAACTATAAACTATGAGAAAAAGAACGAACTATATACACTTAATAGAGACACGGTTAGGCTTGCTTCAAGAGCAAGAAAAGTTCTAGCTAGCCATCACCAGTAGTAAGAAGGAATTCAGGGGGTGGAGGGTCCGTGGGCCCCTATATACGGCACCGTGGAGGCGCCACTCCAGGGGACGCACAGGCCAATCCTACGGCGCTGCTAGGGGAAAATCTTCTGGATCGCTTGCATGCAGCACGCACACACCTGCGTGGAATGGACATGAACAATCACACGAAGAAGAACCAGTTGTTACTTCAGTCCAGATGACAGTAGCCAAAACCAGATGCTTTTAAAATAAAAACTTATAGGGAAATTTTCTACCTACCTGGATCAATGGTTAGTTTATACACTGAAACCATGGTTTTTTTGTTTTTTTAAATCCTAATACAATTGTGGAAGTGGTCATCTACTTAACTAATTAGAGAGACTTTGGAACTCCCCCAACATCTTGTTGTTGACAGATACAAATGAATAAATTCATTTTCTCTGCAATATTCTTCATCATTCAATTGCTCCTTTAGCTTCCTGATAATTCTGCAGCAGTATTCTCTTCAGGATTCTTGCATTAGATATTATATATAATAAAAAAAAGTCTCTGGCTACTTGCTTTTCAGATTCTCTCCTAACTTACATCTTATGTCTTACTTTCCATAATGTATACTCCTTCCCATTGGATTCACTTAAGCTGGATACACAGTTTTGAAGAATAGTTTTTTGGTTCAAATGACCTCTTAACCTTGTCATTAAACCCAATTCTTCTACTCTGTTTCCTTCTTCCATTTAAGGCTATACAAAATCCTTGACTCAATTACAGGTACACTAATTAGCCTTCATACTAAGTCCTAAGTCTTCAGTTTTTCCCAGTTTGATCCCAGAGACATATGGTGGAGTATGTTAGGTGGAAGAGCCACAGCTCTAGAATTCACTTCCTATGATTGTTCATCAAAGGAAATGTTCCTCAAGTGTTTGGAAGTGGTTTTAAATACATCCATCTATCAGAGCTATTTTTAGTAGCTCCAAGAGAATTCCTCAGCAGGCAGCAAGAAGTTAATTTCTGTGGCCAAATTACCTGACCATTGTTATCACATACTTAACCTTTGTTATAGTATCTGGCACAAACACAAAAGAAAATTCTATGAACAAGTGTACAAAACCTAATTAAAAGGAGTTCTGAATTGTATTACATTTTAGAACCTAGCTCAATGTAGCTAATAGTTATAAAGCACTTTGAACATACATTATACAATCACGTCTAACCATGAGAATCCACAAAAGATCATTCTCATATGGGTCATCCAGCCAGGTCAATCCAGACTTGATGATTTCAAAGACTACAAATTCTTTGTTTCAAGCCATGCATTATCTCCTCTCGTTGTAATTTCTTAAAATTCTTTACAACTACACACAACTTTATACAATACCTGGAAAGCAAAGACAATTTTCCACAGCAGTGCTAAAGTTCGCTCTCTGTGCCTGTCCACAATATCCTTAGACTCAATTGAAGCACCTATAAATGAAATACAACACTGATTAAGATACGTATTTCTGTTCTTCAAATGCGTAGTTATTCTAGCACTACTTTTCAATTCTTACCACACTCATCTTTCAACTGAATTCCCCGCTCTTTAAGAACATGAAGGGCAATATCAACATTATGCATCTTCTGGAGACGACTTATTGCAGGAAATCTTAGCTTCTTTGAGAGACTCCAGTCTTTTGTGAGAAGTTCCATTGTTCTCCTAACAATAAAAAGATTACATATTTCAGCTTACAGAGGATTAGACAAATACAGATAGTCATAAAACCATTCTGAATCAACTTACACAAGACGAATGCCACATTGCAAGTCTACAGCTAGATTTGTAACAGCGAAGTCAAATTCATCAAGTGGTGTCTGAACATGACTAACAGGTAATCCCAGGAAGCCAAGATGACGGGAAAGGTCACCTTCACCACTCAGGAAGTCTCTTGAAAATGCCAGTAGAACATCTTTACTATTCTAAGGGGAAATAAAATAAACTTAGACCAAGTGACCATTTTGATCCCTTCCCCCAAATGCCTGGAGCTTTATTATTTGTCATTTAGTACTACACATAAGATACCAAAATTCAAGTACTTAAATATCTCTTCATGGCATATAAACTGTGTCCACAATATTATAATGCTAACTGGTTTCTTAATGACTGCTTTCATAACTTCCTTAGCGTACAGCAAAAAAACAATCAAGCTGCCGTAACATTAGCTAATACCTGTTCTGCATCCTGAGTAATTCATGAACAACTTTTTCTTTTTATTTATTCATGCATTTAACTCATTAAACAGTGTTGCAATCTAAGTAATAGACTCCATACGATTTTTATACCATGACATCAACTGACTAGAGTAAAAATGGTTTTTAGTTGAACATAAATGAGGCTATTTACTAATCAAACATCTAGCAAGACAGACTGTTCCAGAAAGCTAGGCTGCATGTCCTAAATATTGTAGGACAGCCCTCAGATAAACTTTTAAAATGCAAGAGGATTTAACTTCAGATGACAAATACTGTGGCAGAGCAGTATTGAGTCTCAGAAAGAGAAGGAAAGCTCCTCTATACTACAAGGCTTTTGAGCTCTCCCTATAAATTATAGGCACTTCAGAAGTCCTGATGGTAAGTCTTACATAGCTAGTGACCTCCTGGAAGATTTGCTGAGTGTGAATAGTACTAAAGTCTTAATATTAAAAAAGCAACTTTATATTATATGCATACAAAGTCATATTTTCAAACATACTTCACCTTGAACTCTGCATTCTTGCAGAAAAGGCAAGGGTCGTGGTCAATGATTCTAGACTGTTTGGCATGATCAAGAAAGCAAACTAACAGCAGCAATTTTTTCAGTGTAAATTTAGACAAAGCTTCTTCATGACCTAAAAATATTAAGTTCATAAAGATGTTATTTATGAATGCAAAGTTAAATGCTAAAAAGTCTATTTTAAAAAGAAGTAGTTACCATCCCGATAAAGGTGAGGTACAGTGGGGTGTCTGTACTCAGCTGCTATATCGGGGTTCCAAAGCAGGCGACTGAGAATAAACATTGCCAAGCCCATAATATCACTATTACTCTCCAAAGCAATCAGTTCTCCATAAATAGTCTAATGGGAAAAAACAAAAAATAAAGGAAACTTTAAAGTTAAAAAATGCTCACAATTGTATCGTTTATTTCTTTAGATTTTCAGTAGGATCTATTCAAAATAAATAGAAATACACTATTTAAGAGTTTCTCACTAGCCAAGAAATTAGTAACCTAGCCCATTTTTTTGAACACAGATTAATCTGCAAGACAGTAAACAATGTTTCAGTCCTAGTTTTATTCCAGAAGGTATCTCAAATGCAATGCCCATCTAAAAAGTTAAAATTAGTATCAATGTGATCTACTGGCTCTTTGGTGTCTGGAAAGCGTTCTCTGCTTCCATCGGGAGCTCCCCAACCAGTCCCAACATAGCTGGCTGCAGTATAGTGGGAATGTGTTAGGCGTCAATTTCCTACCAACTACTGAAGGGTAACGTTACTTTACCAACAGCAAAGGAGCACCAGCCCAGTTCCAGAGTACTCCTCGCAGAAAAGCACTTTTAAATTACCCGATGAAATATTCTCTTTTCTAACAAGACAACCATGAGTTAAAAGGAAATATGAAATTGTTCTGCTAATAAACTAGAGCTGCCTGCCAGCTACAGTTGAACTTGAGATCCACTCTTGGCACAGGCTTTACAAGAATAGAGTATCCATAAGAAGCATTGCTTACTTCCAGACCTATGCGTAGCCACAAAGGGTTGTAAGATAAAAGCCAGTTGAGGACTTTCTGTCTTTCTCCTGAAATGAATGCAAAGTATGATATGTTAAATTCAGCAAACATTTTTAAACCATATTTCATTGTTACAAAGCCACCTGGTTAAAAAGTTTTTCTACTCTACTTGCTACACTTACAATTCTATTTTACCAAAAATACTAAATATCAACAACATTTGTACATTCTTACCAATATCCTTCCAGAGATGCCTATCTTTCCGAACTAGCAAACGTCTAGTTTCAATCTCAAACTCCAGTCTCTTAATAGCTTTAACCATTGTTTCAGAAGTAAACAAACGGCATGCAGCACGTCGTAGTTTATTCAACCTGCATCGAGCAGTATAAGCTCTTAGGGACATTTCTTCTTTTGTTGGTGCTCTAGGAACACTGGCTTTATGATGATTTTCTGCTCCCAAGATAAGTGCAGCTGCATTTACTAATTGAAAAGAGAGTAAAAAAGAAAAATAGGTCTATATATCTGACATAAAGGTAAATTAGCATCTGTTTTATAAGATTTCATTATTTTTGCTATTTCTATTTAAATGCACACTAATACACAGATGACATATCTAGTATAATAGAACTCCACATGACAAAAATCAAACTTCGAGACCATACACTTTCAGTTAAAGAACATGGAAAAAAATACAGAAGCATATAAAACTTCAAAACAGCATTCAGAATTCAGTGCAACCTCTGCTGAAACACAGATACCCAAATGTTAACGCTACAGTTCAAAGTAGCTCTGAAAATAGGGATGCAAACTGAATTTCCTTTCATTCCAATCTCAGGACAGAAATTCATGAAGGGAGAAGGGGGGAATGCAGAGGGAATTAAAAAAAAAGAAAACCAACCACCTCTTGATATAAAAATTACCCTTATTGAAAAGTTACTTAAACACACACACAGATAAATTAACGAAAGCTTAATTAACACTAGCTTTTAGCTAGTGGTTTCATTCATCGTATACAAGTTTAATTAAAAAACCTCCTGGAGCAAATTTTGCCTTATATATTGACATTAAAGTGTTCCCATGATTTAGCAGAAGTGCACTATTTCAAATTACCTACTTTACCTTGTGAGCTCTCTGTTTTTACAGTAAAATCATCAGGTGTAAGTATGAAATTCAGCCACCAGGTAAAGCCTCGCTGCTGCTTTTCCTTCCAGCGCTCATCATAGAACATGTTTTTAGCAGCAAAAGGCATTGGATGCCTAGGAATGACTTAAAGGGGGAAAAAAAGATTATCTAAATAGACAAAGTTTAATTTAAAGTTATTTATGTTTTTTTTCCTAAAAATATGTCATTCTTCACTTTAACTTGAGTGACTCGGAATTATGAGGAAAGTATTTAGAGACCACATGCCACTTTTATTGTACTTGCTGTCACCTTCAACTAATAAGTTCTTCAAGACAAGGACAGTTATTGGTATGTCAGTTCATACTATTATCTAGTGCTTTATCAATATTAGCGGTAATGGTAAGTAGCCTAGTGCTTTTAAGTATACTGAAAAACCTTTGAAGCATTATTTATCATCACACTTGATTCCACATATCTGCTCCATGAGTGTATTCAGAATCACATCTGTTTACCATAAAACAAGTTATTAACAGAGGTGAAAAAAAATCTAGAAATAAGGGGCTACATTGTCAAGGGGACTTAGGCCAGGTCTACACTGGCAATCGCGCGACAAACCTTTTGTCATTCAGGGATGATAACCTCCCCGAGAGACAAAAGTGTCAGTGTGAACAGCACACTGTCGGCAGGAGCGCTCTCCTGTCAACAACGTGAACACTGCTCGTCGCGGGTGGAAGTAAAACAGAGGCTAACACTGACCAACTGTCAGCGACACAGCTGTGTCACTAAAAGCTATGTAGTGTAGACAAAGCCTTAGGAACCATTCACACAGCCCCATCCCCTTTATCTCCACTGTGGAGCAAAGACTTGAACCCAGGTCTCCCATATCCCAGGTATGTGCCCCAACTACTGAGTTAGGGAGTATTCTGGGTTAAGGATTATTCTCAATCTCTCCTGCTGAAACTGTTCCACTTTGCATTACTAATTAAATATTAATTGGGCCAGAAAGTGAGAATGACTCTGCAGCCTGGATGTTAGAACACTCCAACGGGATGTGGGAGAGTCAAATTCCAGTCCCTGCTCCAATTAATATTTTATACAACATGAAACTGTCTCAATACAAAAGACTGAGAAAGACCCACCTAAAAATTCCCCATAGCCAGGACACTGACCTGGTATACAGGAGACCTCCTCTAGCATGTGGACTTGAGCCTGAGACTCCCACATCCCAGAATAGTGTTCTAACCACTGAGCTAAACGTTATAAGGAAAGCATCATCACACTACCACCTCCTCCCCACCATTTTGTGGCTCCACCCCCAACCCCCCAAAAACCTGTTTCAATATTATCGAAACAAACTTTCATTTTCAGCTTATCAAAACATTTTGATTTTTTGGTTCAGTCATAACTATCTGGCAAAGTCTACATGAATTCGCAAGCAGTTTTGGATCAACAAGAACTACACTTTTCACAAAAACTATTAGCCAAAAGGTTTGTCCAGTTCATTTATGACATTCAATTCAAGAAAAATTCTGACTTCATAGATATGGTAAACCTGTTTACCTGTTTTTAATGGTTTTACGAAGGTCAGCTGAGACTGTGCCACACCATCAATTGGTTTAGTAGTTTTGTTGATAGTTCTAGACAAAGAACCTATAAATGTTAACAAAATATCAGATGTCAGGTGGGGAAAAAAAAACAAAAAACCCTTCAGTGATAAATAGTTGAGACTACCACCAACAAGCAAGCAAGGTGTAGTTAAGGATTATAGCCTTGACTCCATTCTTTACCAACCCTGTAAATTATGGATAGGGGTATAACATGCTCTGAAAGATCATCGCTATAGAAAATTCCTTAACTCTAGCTGGTATAGGTTGATTAGAGGTTTTATTTTTATCTTTAAATTAGCATCCTTCAGTGTGTTTCAGGAAAAGAAAAAAACAATATTTCAATGTCTTCTGTGATGGAGAAACATTAATTCTCTAAATGCTATGTAAGCATATTATACATAAGTTTTCTGGCTAATGAATGCTAGAAGAATGCAGATAAATTGCTTTGCTTTGCAACTGTAAAGAGTGAAAGAAAAAATTGAAGCATAAGTTGTCTGTTAAAAAACACTAATGTATTCCATGCTTCCTCATCACACTGAGAAAAAAGTATTACCTGTAATTGTTCTCAGAAGATACACATCCTAATGGACTACCACTTTAAAAGTCTATTACCAGCACAAGGTATTAATTTCCAAAGTTCAAAATTCTAAGCCACTGGCATCTATCTGGATGGTTTAGTGGGTAGGGACCTAGCCCAGGCCATGGGACCTCCTGGGTTCAACTCCCTATTGTGACACAGACTATCTATGTGATCTTGGGCAAGTTGTTTAGCCTCTGAATCAGTTACCCATTATAAAATGGGATTTTACCTTGTGTTCATCACTGAAGGAGGCAGGATATGAATTCATTCTGAACTCCTGTGCTGTTCCAGAGCCAAGCACATTCAGCATTCATGTGAACACATTGCTCAAGAAGAACAAGGCTTGGTCTCAGATAAGTTAAATTGGGTAGGTGTGTTTCAAAGATATATTTCACTAGTGAAATGTAGCTTTATTTAGGCTGGGGCAAACTGTTCTCTCGTCACGCTTCTTCTGTGCTGTTATATCTGTATAACCCTATGAAGACCATGGTGAACATATTTTGAAGACAGATTGCAGAGATATAATAGAGCAGATTTTCACCTGCAAGAACCTTTACAGGCAGTTATACAAGGGCAGGAAAACCCCGTCCTAACTTTCAGCTCCCATGGTGAGTTTGCACAACGGATAAAACTTGGACTCCTTTTTTAAGAAATGGCATCATGAGGGTCACTTGTCAGAGCAGATGTATATTTTAAGAAAATTATAAAAAGTGTTAGCACACCAAAGAGAGTTATACTAATGTGAGACTGCTAAATGAGCCAATTGCAAGAAACCCAGTGAGCAGAGAACATGTAGAAATTTATGGCGCCAGAAATGCATTCACACCTGTGAGCCATTGTGAATAGTCTTTCAGAGAATATCAGCTGAGACATTTAAGCAAACTTTTTGAAATGCATTAATACTAAGTATTTGCATTTTTGACAGTCACATTCCATGCTAGAGTTTCCACAGCCCCACCAAAGCTCATCTTGCACTTCCTCTCCCCATCTTAAAATCCCCTTGTCATAAACAGATAGTAGGAGTTAATAGAACAGAAGTACTTTATAACTCTTTTGACTGTAAAGGGTTAACAAGTTCAGTGAGCCTGGCTGTCACCTGACCAGATGACCAATCAGGGGACAGGATACTTTCAAATCTGGAGAGAGGGAAGTTTCTGTGTGTGCTGTTAGAATTTGGTGGTTGTTCTTTTTGGGTTCTGAGAGTGACCAGACGTGCAACCAGGTTTCTCTCCAATCTCTCCAATACAGGCTCTTAAGTTCAGAACAGTGAGTACTAGGTAAATAAGGCGAGTTAGGCTTATGTTTGTTTTTTTTATTTGCAAATGTGTATTTGGCTGGAAGGGGCTCAATTGTGCATTTGGCTGAATGGATTTTAATTTGTACTTGTATACTTAGGCTGGGAGGGTATTTCCAGTGTCTATAGCTAAAAAACCCTGTACCTAAGCCATCTTAAATTTACAAAGATAATTCTTACTGTTTTTCTCTCTTTAATTAAAAGCTTTTCTTGTTTAAGAACCTGATTGGTGAATCCAGACCAAGTCCTCTGCGGTCTCACCGGAATAAAAAAAAAAACCAGAGAATTGGTGGGGAGAAAGGAGGGAAGGGGGAGAGAGACAGACTAATTTCTCTCTGTGTCAAGATTACTCTCTCTCTCAGGAAGAGTCTGGGAGGGGGAAAGAGAAGGAGGGAGGAAGGTGAATTGTCCTCTCTGTTTAAAGATTCAAGGAGTTTGGATCACAGTGATCTTCCAGGGTAACCCAGGGAGGGAAGCCTGGGAGAGGCAACGGTGGGGAAAGGGTTTACTTTCCTTGTGTTAAGACCAGAGGGTCTGGGTCTTGGGTGTCCCGGGCAAGGTTTTGGGGGGGGACCAGAGTGTACCAGGCATGGAATTCCTGTTGGCTAGCGGCGCTACAGGTTCTAAGCTGGTAATTAAGCTTAGAGGAATTCATGCTGGGACCCCATCTTTTGGACGCTAAGGTTCAGAGTAGGGAATTGTACCATGACACCCCTTCATCTACCACCTCTATCCAAATGTCTTGCCTGTTGAAATAAACTGGTCAGAACCAAGGCTTTGCTCCACAAAGCCACAGGAAACAAATCTAGTACTTCCCCAGCAATGTTGCTAAATATGACAAGTCTTCTAGCACACTACAAGACTATTTAGCAGATACCAGTTAAGTGACGTCTGCTAAATGAATGCAGACAGTGTATTCTATAGCCAAGCTTTATTGCTACCAGACAACTTGAGAAGTTGCTACAGTATCATCATACTTGCTGCAGAAAGAGGTACGGAAATGCTGAGTTCTAGGGGGCCCCTTATAACATTTTAGAAAAATAGACAGACACTTAACGTTATTTTCTTTCACTAGAGAATACAAATGAAAAATGCTCACCAGCTTTCTTTCTGTGGTTTAGTTTCTCTCTGCTTATGTGCTTAGAAACCGGTGGTCTTACAGTAGTTTTTATTTTACTGTCAACACAAGATGTAAAGATTCTTTTGGTTTCTGTTTCTTCCACATATTCTGTAACTGTAGCCTTAATATCTTCCAAGCGTACTTCATTTTTCCTCTTACGACTATGTAAAGTAGATCCAACGGAAGATGCATGTATTTCATCTTTGTGACATTTGGTTTCATCTGAGATGGGATCTATAACTGGAAGGTTCTGGAGTATTTCTAACTTTGAATGTCTAGGAACCATACTTACACCTTCCCTTATCATATTAAGAGATTTTCTAGATTTTGGCTTAGTTGTCATCATTCGTTTTCTTTCAGCAGGAGACAACTTATTTTTTATGACAGTAGCAGAAAGCACAGGACGTTTTTTCGGTTGTTCTCTTTGGGAGCAACTGCAAATCTGAAGAGCCTCATCAGAAAGAGGAAAACTGAGATGATTTTGTTCAGGTTTGGTACAATGAAATAACTGAGATTTCACTACGGGCGTCTCATCAAGGACGTTATTTGGAAACTTATGTTCTACAGATACACTTATGAACTGCATTTCTTCATTTTCTTTCTGTTTTGAAGATGACTTCTTTGTGATACAAGTCTCCATACTGGAGGATAAAGAGGATGGTGAAACAGATACGTGGACTTGAGACACTGATTCTATAGCTAAGTTGTCTTTTACAAACTGATCGGGTGACAATATGGGAGCAACTTGCTCTGCTACAACTTCTACATTAAGTTGATAACTGTCATTTATAAAAGAATCTGGACTCAAAATTCTCCTTTGACTCAAAGAGGAATGCAAGGCTGCTTTCCATTCCGGAGCACAAACAGGAGAATGTGTATTTGATCTGTGTGCTTGTACTAATCCAGAAGAACTGTGTATACTTGAGGATTTTATTTCCTCATTAGGATAATGAAGTTTCTTGATGTTACATGTGTGTATTTCTTGCAATAATTCATCATTTACCACTGTACCAAGAACTGAGTATGTAGTAGATCTTCTCATTGAAAGAGGTGTGCAAATGGTATCATGATGTTCTTGTAATACAGGACTGATAGGAGATATAGGTAACTTGTTTTCTAAAGTGATAAGCGAGTTTTTTGGGGGGGACATGCTACCTCGTATCACATCCAAATTTTCACAGGATTGGAGTGGGCTTTTAACTGTATCTGTTTTTTTGGAAACACGAAAAGTTTTGTTAACATTGGAATGTTTTTTCTTAGCTCTTGTAGAAACTGATCTTTCTGAAGTATTTCTCTTTTTAATAGCATCCCAAAGACTCTTCTGAAAAAAAAAAAAAAAAAAAGGGCAGGGAGTTTCCAAAGTAGCTTTTTTTTTCTTTTTTTTAAATATAATGCACTTATATATTCATCCACATAGATAATGAATTGATAGCTAACAGATAAAAAAAATAACAATCCAAAATTAAAAACATAGTTTTTATAAGTTATTTTGAATAGATACACACTAAAAAAGTAATACGTAGCCACATGCTCTATGCACTTATCATAAACTTTAAAATGCCCACATCAAAAACAACACACCAACATAGCTGAAGCACAGCAATACTATGCAATATAATCCATAATCAAACCAACCAGGAAAATAAGCTAAAGCCACTTTTCTACTCCAATAATTCACCCTTAAGATGTTCTACCACTTTCAAATGGGAAAGAACAACTTTGCAGCGTTCACCGGACTTGGGCTATTTCAGGTTAAAGGAGAGCAAATTCCAAGTTATTGAGGGCTCCTACTGAGGATACCCATTCAATAATTCATCCACGTCTACACTAGTAGAAACATTTGCTACATTGCAAAATTTTGACTCACAAACAAGCAACAAATAAGACCAAAATAATTAGTGTAATTAAAAATACATTTCTTACCTTTTTCTTCAGAGGCTGCTCAGCAACACCCAGCAACACAGCCTGATGTTTTACAATACCATTAACAATAAAAGTTACCAGTTCTCGGACTTTTCCTTCTTCTAATGGCATCCATGTTATAGAAATAAAGATTCTTTCTCCAGACTATGAGAGAATGAAGCGGTAAAACAAAAACATTGTAAGGACATGAAAATATTTTTAAGAGAATCGATCATTTAAAAAAGAAGCAGTGAACAAAAGTGTTAGTGTCTGTGAATGCTTTTAAATAAAATGCTATATAAATGCTATTTAGTATGGCTTACATTTTCAGCCACTGAGTGCATAAATATGGATTGGTGTCTCTAAATTTATGCACCCAACTTTAAAGATGTTGACTTATTAGATGAATTTAGTTGTTATGATGGAGGACAGGTGAGAAAGTACAAATATACAATACTGAGGTCAGGAGATAGAATGGATATAAGAAGAAAGGGATGTGATTTTCCTAGAGTCATAGAATATCAGGGTTGGAAGGGACCTCAGGAGGCCATCTAGTCCAACCCCCTGCTCAAAACAATACCAATCCCCAGACAGGAAAACCTGCTGTCACATTATTGACTTGAACTGGGACCATATAGATCATTGTTGCAACCAAGATCCTGTAGTGGCACCAAAACTTGTATAATGGGGGTGAAATAAGGTATCTAAGACAAGGTTATTGTTTGCTGGTTATGATTATGCTGTCTATATGTGTGTATCATTTTTGTAGTTGAAGTTATGAATATTGGTTCTATACTGTTTGTATTTCAAACTTATGCTATGCGTCTAGTGTGTCACCCCAGACAAGTTGGTGTCCGCTCTGCCTAGCCTGCTTGATGGCCCATTAAGGACCATCAGCTACACAACTGACCTATTGAGAGAAGGTAGATATGCCTTGTAACTCAGCAAAGTATGCAGGAACTTGCCCATGTGACTCCAGACTCCATTTTGCTGTAATTTTCCACAGTAAGAACAAAGAGGTGTTCTTACACCTGGAAAAGACTATAAAAGGCTAATGCCTCATCTCCATCTCATCTTCAATCTTGCTTCTTACCTCTGGAGGGACTTTGCTACAACCTGAAGATCTAAACAAAGGACTGATGACCCATCCCAGCTACGGATGTACTCCAGACTTGATTTGAATCTGAAGTTTATTCTATCGCTGCTACAAGCATGAACCAAGAATTTTACCATTACTGTATGTAATTGATGCCATTAAACCAATTCTTGCTCTCATCTATATCTTTTTCCTTTTATGAATAAACCTTTAGTTTTTAGATTCTAAAGGATTGGCAACAGCGTGATCTGTGGGTAAGATCTGATATGTATATTGACCTGGGTCTGGGGCTTGGCCCTTTGGGATCAAGAGAAACTTTCTTCTTTTACTGGGGGTATTGGTTTTCATAACCACTTGTCCCCATAATGTGTGGCACTGGTGGTGATACTGGGAAACTGGAGTATCTAACGGAATTGCTTGTGTGACTTATTGTTAGCCAGTGGGGTAAAACCAAAGTCCTCTCTGGCTGGCTGGCTGGCGTCACTTTAGAGATGGATAAACTCCAGCCTTGAGCTGTAACTGCCCTGCTTTAAGCAATTTGTCCTGAATTGGCACTCTCAGGCGGGTCCCGCCAGAACCAGCATCGCAAAGAAATAATTTTAGCAGGTGTAACATTATTAGCTGTTAAAAAGATCAGTACTTCATTCATATTTTGTAATACATATATTTTAATGCTTGTGAAAAGGGCTATATGAGAGCACTGTAAGCAAGAAGGTGAATTACAGACATGCAAGAGTAATATTGTTAAATATCCTAAATAACGATCAGAATGCAAGCAAAATTTTAAATAAGCATATTTAGATTTTCTAAGTAATTTTGTTCTCATTTAGCTCAAATACCCAAGTTCTAAGTTCTGTGTTGATTAGAGCAGATAGACCAACAAAGTTATTGAAAAATAATGAAGATAGTATCCTTCTCATGTGTCAGTAGCTCAACTTTGAGATGGTGCAGGGGATTAAAATTAATTCATTGAACAGTTTGAACTCAGGGAAGATCCTTGCCAAACACCAGGTGAGCTACCCAACTGTACATTTTGCTGCTCTGCTGACACTAACACCAGTAGGGTGAAAAATGCCAGTTTCTATCATTACCATTTCTGTACTTTCGCTCTGATATTTGAATCAATATAGCAGCAAAACAGGCAGATGATGATGGAGAGAAACAAGACAGCAGTGTGGAAAACCAAAGACTGGCATTATGTAATGCCTGAAAATCTCATTATACTTTGCTGGTCCTTGTAGCAAAAAAAAAAAAAACCAACAATAATAATAATCTGGCCATACATCTTTTTATGCTAAAAAGGTTCCATACACAATTAACTCATTTAACACATTTACTTGCACTACTGGTAGTAAACTGTGGCAGCTGTCACTTTCTCAGAAGATTCTGCTCCCTATACTGAATATAGATAAATATTGCTGTCAGGAGAAGGGGCTTGCCAAAATTTCCTACCTGCTGTTACAAAGATACTCCTGGGAGAATGCTGCACCAAAAAATTAAAAATTCCAAACACAATATTTTAAAATTCTGCATATTATATTTGTCAAAATAACCACACCAGTTTCAATTATTTTTGGTCATTTATTTCAAACTAAATGTCAGAAAGTATGTCTGTAAAAATACAGATAACATAAAAGATTCAGGAAATGTTTTTTTGACAAATAACTAGGATTCCTTACTAGGTCATATCAGACAAAGTCACAACCCCATCTGTGGTTCTTCCCACTGGGAGCTTGTGTCTAGCAGTGACCAAAACAGCCTTATGATTAAATTGTATGATGTTTTATCTTAAGAGTAGGAACAGCAAAGAACACATACAAGAGATTGAGAAAGACCTACCTCAAAATGCCCATAGACAGGATGCTGTCCTGGTATATGGGAGACCTACTCTAGAATGTTTTATCTTAACAGTAGGACTAGGAAAGCATAAATTTTTCAAAACACACAAAAGGCAACACATGTCTATCTTACCTAAAGCCTGAATGTTCTGAAACAGACATAGGTTAAGCTTCCTGGAGACACCTACCCCCTGCAGAGTTGATTGGTCAGTTTCTCCCCCTTAACTATCTGTCCTCTTCTAGAGCGAGTATGTCTTTAAACCATTCTGAAGCTTTTGATACTCCTCCCCCTGACAGGGCCTGAGCCAGGGCATGGAAATGAACGCATTGCTCCTGAGCATATTGGGGGAGGGGAGGTTATCCTCCCCCTTCCCTGGCAAAGCTGATCGCAGATTAACTCAGTCAAGGTTCATAAATTACTACAGGCAGCTCCAACTCCATCACGCCTGCACAGGGCACGTAACCAAGGGATGTTCAGGGAATCCACCGAGCGAGGTTTGGCTGTTCAACAGGTGCCCACACATACACTAGTGTACGGGGCAGGGGCCCTGGTGAGGCAGTGGCTTTGACAGCACACAAGTTTGGCACCCCAGGGAGGGGGCAGCAGTGATTTCCCTACCCTCCCCACTGAATTTCTCCAACACCCCCTCCCCCCCCCAGTTTTGTGAACTTGTTACATGCCAATTTAGTGACTGTTTGGAAATTTGAATTGAAATTGAAACATTAACACACACTTTAAAAGCATATACAGTGTGTGTTAAAATACGTGTATCTGAAAAAGTTTAATAGATTTGAAAACTATGAACATAGACTAGCTTCCTTATACAGCTATTTCTTTTTTATGACAATGTCAGTGCATTCATTTTGGTGATGTTGGCTAACCTAATAATTTCAAATGATGATTTGTAAGCAAAGTCTAAATGAGCTCTCCCTGACAGCTAGTGATGAGCTGAGGGGAAAGGCTTCAGGACCAGATTTTATTTATATTCACACCTAATCTACCTAGGTATCCAGCAAACAGAGTTGTGTTGCCCAAGTGATAGATTTTGCCTGAGGATGGGTTACAAAATCACTTGAATTTTTACATAAGAATGGTCATGCTGGGTCAGACCAATGGGCCATATAGCCCAGTATCCTGTCTTCCGACAGTGGTCAAGGCCAGGTGCTTCAGAGGGAATGGACAGAACAGGTAGTCATCAAGTGATCCATCCCCTGTTGCCCATTCACAGCTTCTGGCAAACAGGCTAGGAACATTCAGATCATGGTGTTGCATCCTTCCCCATCCTGGCTAATAGCCACTGATGGGCCTATTCTCCAGGAATTGATCTAGTTCTTTTCTTAATCCTGTTATAGTTTGGTCTTCACAGCATCCCCTGGCAAAGAGTTCCACAGGTTGACTTCAAGTTGTGTGAAGAAGTACTTCCTTTTGTTTTTGTTTGTTTGTTTTTTTTTTTTAAAACCTGCTGCCTATTAATTTCACTGGGTGAAAGCTAGTTCTTGTGTGATATGAAGGATTAAACAACAACATTTCCTTATTCACTTTCTTCACACCAGTCACGATTTTATAGACCTCTATCATATCCCCCCTTAGTCGTCTCTTTTCTAAGCTGAAAATTCCCAGTCATTTTAATCTCTCCTTCTGTTTCATATCCTTAATCATTTAAGTTGCCCATCTCTGTACCTTTTCCAATTCCAATTATCTTTTTTGGGATGGGGTGACCAGATCTGCATACCGTATTCAAGGTGTGCATATACCATGGATTTATACAGAGAACATACGATATTTTCTGTCTTCTTATCTATCCTTTTCTTAATGATTCCCAGCATTGGGTTTGCTTTTTTGACTGCCGCTGCACATTGAGTGGTTGTTTTCAGAGAACTATCCGCAATGACTCAAAAATCTTGTTCTTCAGTGTTAACAGCTAATTCAGACTCCATCATTTTGTATATATAGTTGATTGTTTTCCAATGTGCATCACTTTGCATTTATCAACACTGAATTTCATCTGCCATTTTGTTGCCCAGTCACCCAGATTTCTGAGATCCCTTTGTAACTCTTCGCAGTCTGCCTGGGACTTAACTATCTTCCACAGTTTTGTATCAGCTGCAAATTTTGCCACCTCACTGTTTACCGACTTTACCCATTTTTCCACATCATTTATGAATATGTTGAATAGTAATGGTCCCAGTACTGACCCCTCAGGGATACCACTATTTATCTCTCTCCATTCTGAAATCTGAATTTATTTCTACCCTTTGTTTCCCATCTTTTAACCAGTTACCGATCCATGAGAGGACTTCCCTCTTATCCCATGATGGCTTACTTTTTCGAAAGTGCAATGTTAATGTAAACACTATTTTTAATGAAAAAAATTTTTTTTTTATTTGTTTTTTGTTAGAAATCTAGTGACTGTTATTGTGTTTTTGGTGTAACTTGCATTAAATCTGACAAAACATTTATTTTATGATATCTCATTTTATATGTTATAACAGAGTCAAAGTGAATTAAATAGAATTAAGAAAATACAACAATTTTTCCACTTAAAGGCCTCAAAAACTAACAAAGGTGAGAAACATCAAGACCAAAATTATATCAACATCTGAGTTGATGTGGATAGGTCAAGTGATACATCTACATCCAACAGCTCAAAGCACAATCACAGCTACTACCGAACAGAACGGTGTGATCTCTAAAACCTAAAGGGCAGATCCAATGTTTGTCGGTCACAGTGTTCCCATTCTTTTGAAGTTACAGAAGTGGCATACTGGGTGCACCTTTCTAAAAAGCTAACCAAGAGGAAAGTTCCATGGCTATAATTGGTAAAAGTGGAGGAGCTTTTGTTTATCAAAACCGATCAGTAAATCCATGCTGACAAACTACGGAAAAGGCTGCAAGCAACAGGCCTAGAGTGCTCAAATGCAGAGCTTACAAGCATTCAAAGCCAATTTTGAAGTACTGTAATGGGCTGTTGAAGAATGTAGAAGACACCCAGTTCATGTGAACAAAATGGCTGTGGATACTACTTTCTATTTAAGCAAGAGATGCCAACATACAAACTGGAGGCCGAATGTTCCATGTTCATGGTCTTTGTTCATCCTGAAGTTGAACACTGGGTTACTGAACAAGCGCAATGCTCACTATTTCTGCAGAAAGCTCAACTGTGGTAGAAGCTGTGGTTTGCACCAGTGAAAGACTTTTCAATAGTTGAAATGTGAAAGAACTCAACACATTCAAAAATTGCATTCATGGTGATGGAAGCACGATGCAAATGGGCATAATATTAATCATGTTTTTATCTTCTGTCGGTCAGGTCAGTACCGACTGACATTTTTAGCCTGGTTCAGTATATAGAAGACACATCAGCTGCATCTGTGACAACCCACATCTTAGAAGAGTTAAATGCTTGTCAATTGGACCCCAAACAGATGGCTGTTTGTGCATCTGATGACACTGCAAACTTCTCTGGAAGACATGGTGGAGTACAAACTTTGCTCAGAGAAAAGTGTAACCCTAATCTCTCCTATACACACTGCAGAGGCCATCTACTCCAACTAGCACTAGCACGAGCTGCAGAATCTTCAAAAGACATATTAAAAGCTATAAATTTCAGGTCTTCATTATATTCTTTTTTCAGCAAGAGTCCAAAAAGATTGAATATCTTGGAAACTATAGAATATATCTGGGATTGAAGTTCAGATTAGTCCAATCTGGGAAAACCTGCTAGCTTTCTCACGAGCAATCCTTGGCTCTTATCTTAAAATTACTCTAGCCATTATTACTGGCTTTGGAAAGTATCTACCAATATGAGATGGATCTAAGTAGTGAGGCTGGTGGATTACTTTTGCTACTACGTTCAGAGAAGACTATTGCCATTCTCCCTGTCGTAAGTCTATTGTTGAGGCAACAAGTCCAGGCATCTGCTACAATAGTAGATCTTTGTCCAGCAATAGAAGCTACATTTGGCTCAGAGAGCTATCCACTGAAAAAGTACTGGAAGAAGCAAAGACTTCAGTCCAGAAGTTGACTAATGAAGGCATTTATATTGAATCCTTAAGTGACGACAACAAGAAGTGTTTGTTAAGACAACTGAAAAAGTACACAGACCTGATTCTTAAAAAACTACCACAGCGACTTCTAGATTCTGCTCAATCTCTACGTAGGTTTTACAGATGCCTGGCCTACAAAACACCAACAGTTGAGTGAAGTGAGGCACTACCAGCAATGGGGCTGCCATGTGATCAGGACAGAATAGAGAATTTGAACACAGAGTGGAATATCATACAATGAATGAATGAATGAATGATTGATTTGACTTCAATTTCTTTTTTATCATCACTAGTGGCTCGACCCAATCTTTGTGTTCTTTTTCCTGGTATGAAAGTAGGAATTCATCTTTTGCTACTCCCAGTCATAACAGCTATAGTTGAGCCTTCTTTTTCATCACTGAATAGAATTTTGTGTTCTGAAAGAAGTTGCCTTCTGCTTGACCATGTGAATGAACTATGGAGAATATCAGTTGAAAGAATGGAAGTACCAAACACAGGAGAAGCCACCAAAAATGAACGCATTGCATTCAAGAAGTTCATTAACAGAGTCCTGCAAAACTATAACAAGAACCCAAGAAGGATACAGACGTACTGTTTCATACAAAGCTTGAGTAGCCAACTTTAATTTGTGTGATGATTTTAACACAGGAGTTAAATCTAATAAAATGGTCATGAAACATATTTTAGTTTTTACTATGGTGCCATACAGCCCACCTTCACAGTCTCACCCCTCATGAGCCCTGACATACACACACACCCTGCAAATCTGAACACCCGCCCCTAATTTCAATTCCTGGAGAAACCACCAGGGGCAGGACAAGGTGGGTAGCCCGCAGCCCGCTCTCCCGGAGACCCCTCGCCCAGGGAAGGCAGCAGCGGAGCCTGCGGCTCTGCCCTGCCTCCAGCACCGCCCCCACGAGCCCCTCCAGACACGGGGCTGCCAGGGGCGCCCCGCAGAGGTGTGGTAGGGGACGCGGAGCCGTGCGGGGCAGCAGCTCAGGCGCTCCCCGAGCCCGGCCATACCTGGACAAGGAAGCGCCGGCGCTCCAGGCTGAAGCCCGTGGAAGGAGCCGGGAAGCGGTCAACAGCCACATCAACCTCCTCCAGGTTGGGGTTGTCTACGGCCAGGAGCCGGGTGCAGGAGGCGCCGGGCCGGAGGCTGCCGAAGCTGAGGAAGGGCGGCCGGGAGAAGTGGGTGAGAGTCAGCACGGCGGGGTCCTCCTCCTCCTCGTCCCTGCCAGCCCAGCGCCGCCTCCGCCGCCCCGGGCTCGGTTCGCAGGCAATGGCGCCTCCCCTGCGCAGCAGCTCTGCAGCCATCGGCGGCTTGTTGCTGCTGGGACCCAGCGCTGCCCAGTCCCCGCGCAGCCCAGAAGAACCACACGAGCCGGCCTCACGAACACAAACAGGCAACACGGCACTAACCGCCCCGGCCAACCATTCAAACCCAGCGCCACCGCCAATCCCCAAGCGCCCCCACGGTCCGCCAATCCCCACACAGCCCTGTCACATCCCGCCCACCAACCAGCAGCGCAGCGTCTCTTCCAGGCCACCAATCGCCATACAGGGCCCACCCTCCAGCCCCTCCGCCAATCAGAACCCGGCGTTTTATTTAAACATCAGCTCGGAGTTGTTTGGCTGGAGATGAGCTTCCCGAGAGTAGCCTTTGCTGGCGGGCGAGCGCCTCGCTCAGAGGGCGGGACAGGTCAGGCAGCGGGCTGGCTCCCTCCACGCCGCTCCCAGCACAAGGCGGAAGGAAAGAGGATTCCCCGCGGAGAATTCCGTGTGCGTCATGTTTGGGGCAGTTAGCGTCACGCCCCTCCCCCACTCCTGACTGCGTGACAAGCTGCTATTGCCACCCCCCAAGTGGCTGACAACCAGCCGGAGCCCACTCCCGTGTGCCTAGGTGCTGACTCTGGGCCCCGCTCCACCCCCTCCCCCGCCTGCCCACGGCTCGCTCCTCTCCACCCCCTCCTCCAAGCACCTCTGCCTGTTTGGTGGAGAGGCTGGTCACACTAGAGACACAAGGGGCGTGAGGTGATCTCTTTTATTGGACCAGCTTCTGTTGGCAGGTGAGACAAGCTTTGGAGCTGTCACACACCTCTTCAGGAAGAGCAACTCTGTGAAAGCTCCAAAGCTTGTCTCTCTCTCACACCAACAAAAGTTGCTCCAATAAAAGAGATTCCCTCACTCACATTGTTGCGCTGATTTCCTGGGAACAACAGGGCTAGAAGAACACAGCATACAGAAATGCAGGATTCACATAAACAGCGCAGTGAGCGTCATACCAGGGCACTATTTTCAGGATTCATCTTAGCATAATGTCATCATTACGCCAAGAAATAGCACTACCAGCACAATGAGATGAGTATAGCCATGTGCGCATGCCAAGAATTCACAGTACAAGCACACTGGGATCCACACAGCAGGACAGTAGTGTCGGATTAGCTTTCAGTTTAGTGAGGATACGCTCAGGGACTGAGTCCAAAGGTTCAGCTAAACACCAGGGCACCGGCAAATAGCTGTACTAACAGCAGGATCTACAGTGGCCCAATAGGAGGAGTTACATGTCAGGACATTAATTCCCAATCCCAGTGCAAGGTAATATGGGATCCAGGCACCAAGTCTTTAGTACCAGAATTTGTACTCCCAGGAGAGTGAGATGGAATTATAGAAGTTATAGGGGCAAAAGCCCTCTGTGATCATCCTGGCTCAGTCCATCTTCCTGCCAATGCAGGGCTGATCCTTACTAGATGTTTTGTCCAGTCTCCTCTTAAAAGTCTCAAGCCTTAGAGTTTCTAGCTGACACTCTGTACCAGGGGTTCTCAAACTGGGGGTCGGGACCCCTCAGGGGGTCACAAGTTTATTACATGGGGGGGGGTTGCAAGCTGGGGGTCGGGACCCCTCAGGGGGTCGCAAGTTTATTACATGGGGGGGGTCGCAACCTCCACCCCAAAAACCTGCTTTGCCGCTAGCATTTATAATGATGTTAAATATATAAAGTGTTTCTAATTTATAAGGGGGCTTGCTGTGTGAAAGAGGTCACCAGTAAAAAAGTTTGTAGAGCTACTGCTCTATACCTTGGGGGAGTAGTGGTCTGTGCTCTGTAAGCCTCATATTCATCATTTGTATATATTCTTTATATTTCATATAAAATATGCCATGTAAGGTATCATGGGAAAGGTTATGATTTGCTGAAACCCACTGTTCTGTGGATATATGCATATCATTAAAGTATATGAAATTATGAGATTGTGTTGTATGGTGTTAATGAAATATGCTGCAAATTTGGGAGTAGCCCAGCAGGCAGGGCCGTCCTTAGCCATAGGCAAAATAGGCAGCCACCTAGGGCACCAAAAGGTCTGGGGCACCAGACGGGAAGCAGTGGAGCATGTAAGAGCAGAGCTGCAGGGTCCTAGAGAGAGCTGAATGCAGCACAGTCTGAGGGAGGGGATTGGCTGCTGGGAAGGGCTGGGAGAAGGAACTCACCTGCAGGGGTGGAAGGTTATATGGGCTCGAGCCGGTGCTCAAGCACCAGGAATATTCAAAGCTGGGGATTGTGCTCCACCAATATTTGGAGCTGGGGTTTCTCCCCTGCCCCCTCCTCGAAGCTTCCCTGCCTGAAAGAAAACAGCCAGTGTCTCTCCCTTTGTTTGTGCTGCTTTTGCCTAAGGCTATAGAGATCAGTGGCAGGTAGGTAGGCCACGGAGGGAAGAGGGAGAGGGAGGGGAGGGGCACACTGCTTGGGACATCTCTCCAACCACCCCATACCGGTGGCAGCAGCAGGGGTGTGGAAGCCACACAGGATGGCAACCCCCTGCCCGGTACCCATCATAGGGGAGGCGTGGGCTTTCTGCCTAGAAGTCCTAGGACATTCGTGACCGTGGCTTCAAGAGTGTGCACGGGGTAAGGGGGGGAGGGGTCCTTCTTCGCCCTGGACCTTGCTCCAGTAAGGAGGGGGATGAGTCTCTCCCAGCTGGGCACCTGTCTGCATCCAAGTTCCTTATCCCCAGCCTGCCCCACCCAGAGCCGCTGCCCGCAGCGCCCAACCGAGCACCTGCTGCAGGGTGAACCTCATCCACCCATCACAAGCCCTCACTTGACGTGAAAAACGTGCAACCCATTTGATGGTCAGTTGGAGTATCATTGTTGACACAAATCTTGATTATTTACATGCTTTAACTATACAGGTGTACAAAGTGGGACGTTCTATAAATATAAATGTGCTTATCTGAATCTACATATCGTGTGGGTGCCTCATGTTTCCCTATGCATTTCTCAGAACCATGGTGATAGGTGGTGATTGTGAGAGCCCTAGAGTGCAGTGTATGCCCTCTGAACCGAGAAGGCGACAACCCTGTCTCTGGCAACTGATGGCTCTTGGTCACTCCGCAAGGGCCAACGAAGGTGTGGAGGAAACAAAGTAGATCAGGGGCTCCAATGCTGGAAAAGAGACAAAGCAGAGGAGGATGAGTCAGTGTTGTTGGACATCAGGAAATCGAAGGTGTGGAGCGGGAGTGCTTTGGACACTCGCCTAACGCAGTCGGACTGGGGGAGCATCCTTCTCTGAGGCAGACTGTCTCCAGAGAAGACGCTTACACTCTCTGTCTGACTCAGAGCATTCAGCATGCCCAATGTGCGCTTTCCACACGAGTGTGCCAGGCACGGTCTGGGAAACAGAGGTCCTGCACAGAACTCTCAGTCAGACGTGACTCTAGCAGCCAGTAAATACAGATTATAGACGAAGGTTCACAGTCTAAAACAAACTTGTAGGACAGAAACAGGACTCAGGTCATTGGAAGGTGGGAGCACGACAAGTTCGGCCTTCCCATTCTTCCAGCCAGTCCAAACTGACCTCCCCCTCTAGCGGCTTTGTCATTTCTGGATCTCTATTGTCCGCACCTTCAATTGGCACTTGCGGGGGAAACTGAGCACCCCACACATATTCAGGAAAACATTAGAACATCAACTTTTCATAACAAGTCAACAAAATACTATAAGTATATTGAGCAGGCAAGTGCTGCTCTGACTTTCACATTTATTGACCTTGTATTGGTGGTGCCGAGCATTGTGGCTTATTTTAATCGCTTACAGGTGTGCAGCGGGGAGGTGGGGCGGCGGGGGCACACATTTTGGGCACCAAAATATACAAACTGTGCGCTATGCTACCATTGAGTGGACTCTTTCACCGGTGAGGGCTGTCAGGGCTGTGTGGGTGGTGCGGGGGGGGGGGGAGGTGCGTGCCTTACCTGCAGGAATGAAGTGAAGAGTAACATCACGTCGCCAGGCAAGCCAGGATGGAGGGTCACAACACGCGGGTGGGATACATACAATGTGCGAAAAATCAGGACAGGAGGTGGGGTAGGGTGAGCAGATGCTCACTTTTATACGGGACAGTACCTATTTGTTGGTCTTTTCTTATATATGGCTTTCTATGCCTCCCGCTCCTGATTTTCAACTTGCTATCTGGACCTATGGGGGTATGCTGCCTAATAAACACAGCCAAATGTTAGACTGGCTATCAAAATAGGACATTGGATTCGGACCCTACGTAGGGAGGCATTCTCCCCGACGCGAGTGATCATCATCCAGGGGGACGTCATAGGCAGATGAGCTGCTGTGGTCCATGGGTGCCGCTGCTGGATAGAGCTGGTGGTAATTCACCATGGTCGGTGGCTGCGGTGGTGCCCATTGCATGTGCTGGACCTGAGGGTTTGCCTGTGTGCCATTGATCCACCAAGAGTGGATTTGGGGTCCTCATTTCCACTATCTCTCTCTACTGCAGCGTTGAATCCAAGGCGGGGGTAGGCCAGCATGAAAGCAGTACTGTTTGCCATTTTGATGCATTGAGCAATTGTTGCCAAAAAGCTTGCTAAAAGTCCTGATTCAGTTCAATATATTAATATTTTAAAAAATCAATATCTTAGCCAAAAAACAGAAAATTAAGCTGTTGGATGATTATTGTGAAAGTTGGTAGGGAAGGAGTGGGCCAGTTTTCGTAGAGAAAAAAAAATGTGCTGACTTTCTATAGCGTTACTGCTAATAGAGCCCTACAAGCTGTAAGATGCTTCATCTCCTTACTAGTGTATAGAGCAGGGGTGGCCACCTACGGCACCGGCAAAGGTGGCACGTGGAGCTCGTTTTGTATGACAGCAGTGGTGGGCTGAATGGAAGCCATCTGGCTCTGGGATTCCGGCTGCTCCCTGCACTTGGGATCACCAGCCCTACTCAGCACCCGCTCGCTGGCTGATGACCCCCACGACCCAGGCTGGCCGAGGCCTGAGTCAGCCGGGGCATGAGACTCGGCTGAGCCAACTCACCCCGTGCGCTTGGGTTCATTACTCAGACTGCAACGGGCGAGAGGGACTAAATCAAAGAACTGTGAAGGGACTAAATCAAATGAAATAGGAAAGCAAGAGCAACTAATGACAAAGTGCAAAGAACCTAGAGCAGTGGTCCCCAACCTTGGTGGCGGACGAGCATCCGCCGAAATGCTGCCGAAATTCGGTGGCAAGCAGTGTCATCCAGAGGCATTGGCGCCAAAAAATGCCGCCGAATTTCGGCGCAGACATTTCGGCAGATGCTCGTCCTCTGGCCAGTATGCAAAAAGGTGCACTGAGAAGCCCCCTGTGGGCACCATGGCGCCCGCGGGCACCACATTGTGGATCCCTGACCTAGAGAGCCTCTCTGAAGCATGGTGATCATTTTGATTTAAATGGACTTGAACTGTATGAAGAATTGAGTTGTTGCCACAATGCAAAATCAATGATGGACATTGTACAGTTTATTCATACCATCAAACTTGCAACTCATATTCTACTGACAATTCTGTAACAGTAGCATCAGGAGAACGGAGTTTCTCAAAACTAAAGCTCATTAAAAACTATCTCCATGCTCTACAATGAGTCAGGAACACTTGACTGGTCTTTGCTAATTCTTACAATCGAACAAGCCATCACTTTGTCTTTGTCATATGATGACATTCATTACTGATTTTTGCAGCCAAAAAAGCCAGACAGATTGCTTTTAATTAAAAAACTAATCCTTGTTTCAATACCTCTTCATATACATTTCCAATAAAAATGTTGACGAATTTAAAAAATTAATTATTTGCATCATTCTGTCAAATCAGAATTTTTTCTATAATGCTACTTTTTAGTGCTAGTTCATCAGCATTACAGTGTGCTTAATTAAGTTAAACTGCTTTTAGTAACATGCCTATGGCAAGTTTTCCAATACTGTAAGCTTATGTTTGTGTTTCTAAGAGCAAGACAGGCACAGGGGCACCAGTTTAATAATCTCGCCTAGGGCACCATAAATCCTAAGGACGGCCCTGCCAGCAGGCAACTCCCCAGAAACAGTAAGGCACTTGACCTAATGGCTGGGTGGATGTTACACAACCATCACCAGCCATTTGTGCAGCAAATGAATGACAATTAGCAATTCAATAACCATCACCAGAGAATTACTCAACCCTGGGACTCAGCAATGCCCTCCTCCCCCCAACATGATGCCTGGACTTGTGTTTTCCAGAGCACATGGCCTAAACAGGAGATAGCTCCAGCCCAGGCTGTACCCCAGGGGTCACACACTAGCCCTTCCCTTGAGGGACTATTCCATCTACACCCCAAGACAGAGATTGCACTGCTTGGAAGGTTTCCCCTGATAGCTTGAGTTTCCCTCTCTCCCCTCCCCTGCCATCCCTTCCTCCTTCCCCACTGCTTTTTCCTTTCCACCCCCACCCATCCCCATAGGAGACAGTCACCCAGATGCCAGGGGAAGGGGACCAAGTGCACTGCATGGACATGACCACTGTCTCCGAGAGGCAGGCATCTCTGCCTGGGCAGGGAGGGCAAGCAGGGGGGCACCACACCCCGCAATAGCCCAGGAGACGTTTCCCCTCCATGCCCGTCCCAGTCCAGCTGCCCAGTGGGGGCTGGTACTCTCAGTCTCTCTGTGCTGCAGGGGTCCCCGGGATGTTTTTGGAGACGCCTTTGACTGAGCTCCCTGCCAGATGCAGAGAGCTGGGCTGCAGCCGGTGCCCCCCCATGCAGACCGCAACCCCTCCAGCAATGAGATGCCGGCTCTCAGCACAGCCAGCTGGGGCTGGGAAGAGGTTTGTCGCCCCCAGCCACTGTCACCCCAAGACCCCCTTTGAAATACACTTACCTACTACTGCCTTTAGTTGGCTGAGAGGTTGAAGCGAGGCTGCGAGCTGCTCAGTTGCAGAGCCACAGAAAGCAGCTTACTGCCCACTAGAAGCATGTAGGAGAAGGAGTTGGGGCGGCACCAGTGGGGGTTGGGTCACTCAGCCCCTGCCCCAGGAGGAGAGTCCCCCATCGCTGATTGGTTGGTGGCCAAAAAACAGCTAAACAGCACTGCCGGAAAGAGCTGTTTTGGCCACGCTCATCAGCACAGTAGCTCAGACCAAGAAACAGCTATCAACAGCGACTCCCAGCTCTGCAAAAAACTGATTGGCTCCCCGACAGCCCTGCTGAACAGCTGATGGGGCCCGCAGGCCCCCACAGCCCCATAAACAATTGACTGGTGCCAGTGGACCCCCCTGCATGTGTCCCAATATTTTCTTCATCTCATCTGGTCACCCTACCCAGAGTGCTCCAGCCCCGGAGCACCCACAGAGTCGGCGCCTATGCCCATGTGTAATGGACATGCTACTGCAAGAGCTATGCCTTTCCTCGGGAGGGCAGACTGGTCTAAGGTCATGTCTTCACTCCAGCCTGACGGTGACATATGTTATGTCATTACAGCGATGGCTGACCTCTACACTCCCCTCCATCTGTCCAAGGGGGTTTCCACCACCAACGGGGGTGTTGGGAGCCCTACTGCCCCCTCCCCAGGGTTCTCCACTCCCTGCTTCCAGCCAGCAGGCAGACCCCGGGCTTCTCCGCAAAGGGAGGGGAAGCCTCTAAATAGCTTCACAGACAAGAGTGGGGAACCCCGCCAAGCCCAGCTCTAGCCATCTTGCTTTCTTGTCAATTTCAGGGCTCCAGCATGGAGCTGTAAGATTGAGAAGACAACTAAGAGTGGATGTAAATAAGGTAGTGTCTACTCTGCATCACCTTAACTACACTGACATAAGCACTATGCCTCTCCCGGAAGTGGAGTTATGTTGATATAAGAGGACACTACAACTACAGCCTTATCCTGCTAGTATAAGTGTGTACTCTGACACAATTAATTAGGTCACCATATGCTGCCTTACCTTATACCTAGTCCACACTACACGGTTAGGTTAACACTTCCTTCTAGGCTTGACGTCTATGACTTATGCTGCTGCTGTCTCTGCCCTCCCCCATTAATCAACATCACTTATGTTGCAAAATGATCAAAATATAAATCTGTTAATCTTATGAAATAAGGTGTAGTGTACACTATTACACACTAAAGCCAAGGTGAGTGGACTAACTTCTGTTGGTGAGGGAGGGAAGCGTTTGAGCTCTTTGGGGGCAGGAGATGACCAAGATAAGTTAGTCCAATAACAGATATTACCTCACCTATTTTTCTCTCTAATATCCTATGACCAATATGGCTACAACACTGCATCCAAGTCTACACTACTGTATTTATATAACACTAATTGTACATTAGCCTTTAGAGCAGTTGTTCTCAACCTTTTTATCACTGTGGGCTACATATTTTTTAAAACATCTGTCCACTTGATTTAGGAGCTGCTGAATACTGATCAATTCTGAAAACACACCCATGCATCAGAACATACTAGTTTTTACTATGATAGAGCATATATTTTTGTAATTGTCAACTTCATTCATGCTATAGTCTGCATGACATTAACATACTGGTTCTCACCTGTTACTATTAAAGCAGCAAATATCCACCCTATACTCTAGTTTTTAATGCAATGGGAGGCAACTGTCACAGTTAGACTCAGGACTCACAGTTTGTCAGACCACTCTGTTTTATTAGCACAGCGCTCTGCTAATAACACCCAGATAATGTGAGCACTAACACAAACATAGGCGGCAGGTTATATGGGCTCAAGGTGCCCGGGCTCCAAGAATATTCAGGGCTGGGGGCCCTGCTCCAGCAATATTTGGAGCTGGGTCTCTCCCCCGGCTCTGCCTAGTGGATCACGTCCAGGCCCCGGCCCCCACGGGTCTTCCCCCACCGCCCCGCCCCACCGCTTCCCTGCCTGGAGTGGGTTCCGGCCTCTGCCTTCCACCCCTCCCCCTGTGTCCCCCCTCCGCCACATCCCTGCTTGCTCTTGCTGCCAGAGAACAGCTCCCGGCAGAACTGCTGTCTGCTGCCCCAGGGTCCTAGCGCCTGCCATCTGCTAATGGCAAGGCAGGCTGCCCTTACCCTGCTCTTCTACTCTAGCCTTGAGTCTCTCCAATGCCCCAAACCCCTCATTCCCAGCCAGAGCCCTCACCCTTCTGCACCCTGATCCTCTTCACCAGCCGGAGCCCTCATCCCCCTGCACCCTGATCCTTATCCCCAGCCAGAGCCCTCATCCCCCCCTGCACCCTACTCCTCATCCCCAGCCAGAGCCCTCATCCCTCCACATCATGAACCCCTCATCCCCAGCCAGAGCCCTCATCCCCCTGCACCCTAATCCTCTGCCCCAGCCAGGAGCCCTCATCCCCCTGCAGCACTTAAACCCTTTCATCCTCAGCCCCAACCCTCATTGTCCCTGCAGCCTGATCCTCTGCCCAGCATGCAACCACCTCCCCCTTCCTACACTCCACCCCAGCCAGAGCCTGCACCAAACTCACGTCCCAAAGCTTGCAGCCCTCACCCCCTCCTGACACACACCCACCCCCCTAGCCAGAGCCTGCACCCAGCACCCAAACTCTCCTCCCAGAGCCTTTGCTGCCACCCCTCACCCTTCCTACACCCCACCACCAGCCAAGCCTGCACCCAAACTCCATCCCAAAGCCTGCACCCCTCACCCCCTCCTGCACACCTACCCCCTGCCCCAGCCCAGAGCCTGCACCCCTCACCCCTTCCTACACCCTCACCACCAGCCCAGAGCCTGCACCCAAACTCCGTCCCAAAGTCTGCAGCCCTCACCCCCTCCTGCACACCCACCCCCACCACCAGCCCAGAGCCTGCACCCAAACTCCGTCCCAAAGCCTGCACCCCTCCCGCACCCTAATCCCCAGCCCAGGACCTGCACCCCAGACATCCCCCCTGAAACGCCACCCAGAGCCTTAGGCAGGTGGAGGCGGAGTTTAAGGGGCGGGTTCTGGGCACCACCAAAATTTCTACAAACTTGTCTCCCATGGACACAAAACTATCTTATTTATAGAGATAAAAGGGCGAGAACTTAACAAGATAACTAAGGAAGCAGAATCTGATAAATTTACCTGGGCTAGCCATGCATATCTTATTTCCTTACTATTTGTTACCGATCTTCTGTTAATGTTTCGCCATTAGCACCATTGTTTATGCCTAATGTTTCTTTTCCTGGCACCTGTATTTCAACATTTCTTATTTCTGCTTAAAGGTACGTACAACATTTCTTTAATCCATTCTTATTTTTACAATATAATTCATTCTACTTTCACACAACATTAGTTTGCCATATAATTACTATTGGCAATTCTACAATAGCAAAGTTGCCATTAACTTCAGTGGAAGTAGGATCTTCCCTATATCCTCTGACTAAGAAGCTAAAATAATTAAAGTCTAGAGTACCATGGATGCACATGACATTTAACAAGCCAGTTTATGCAGGTACCTCCTTTGAGGAACTTAAAGGTAGGTTAATTTAACTAAATAGAAGACAAGGTTAAACCACAAAGCAGGAGAATACTGTATTGTCTGGCTACACCACAAGAAGCGTAGGAGACATTTGACATGGGCTTAATCAGGCCACAACTTTATTATTAGATGTCTGGGACTACCCAGCAGATAAAAGTGTACAGTGCAGGTAACCCCATGCATATTCTGTAATTACTCAAGGGGGCTTTTACCAGCTCTCCCTCTTTTGCCACCCAGGTTCCTCAAGCAAATCCATTGCTGGGACCTTACCCTCATAAGAGGGTTAAGGTAGGCTATAAGAATGTGGGGGTTGGCTCCCTGCTGTACCAATCATAGGAGTCCCCAACCGCCCCCCTATTCATTCCTTTAATGAACACTTCTTTTGCCGGTCACTGTATAAATTTCCTATGGACTACCTGCACTGGACATCCACCACAAGGAGGCGCCAGCAATTAGCTTGGTTGCCTCCCCTCCCCTAAACCCAGTCCGGTTCCTAGACATCTTTTACTGCCTCCCCCTTTTATTCTGGCCAAAACAAATGGACTCCAAAGCTTTACAAGGGAACCTCATCCTCCCTGCATAATTTGGTTCCCCAGGATGTCCAAATTGATGAGCCTTTTATGACTCCAAGGGATTTGGCCACCTCCCCTTTTAGACTCTGTCAAGCCTTGTGCACCTAGGTGGCGCTCCATGGCTCTCAGCAGACCCTGCATGAATACATGTCTGACAATAAGTATCTGCATCAAGTCCCTTCTTGTTCTGGGCAGTAATTGAACTCCTTTACACACTCCCAAATAGTGTTTTCCAATGTGTGCCACATCATGTCAGTGACTGCTGATAGGCCCTTTAGCGCACAGCAGTGGCATGAACTGGTCCAATAACATGTTTCTCCTTCCATGCCAGCACAGACTTTCCCCATCCCTGGACCCTGGCTGCGAATCCTTAAAGCCTCTAGGACATCTGCGTATGTGCATAAGAAAAATAATCCTGTGTCCACAGACCCACACCACAACCTCCAGGGCATTTGGAATGGAATCACAACACATTAATGGTGACTGACCACCCGAGATTGCACACCATATTGTATGCTTCCAAATGTCAACACTCAATTGTCAGAATTGCCTGTGCCCCTGTATCCTGCTGCACCACTGCTGTTGTGACCCCTGACTGTGAATGACTGAGAACCAAATTCCATAGGGCAGAACCAAGTTCTCAGCCTTTCCAGAAGATAAATGCTGTCAGTCTCCTTGATCAGTCGCTGGTCATTGCAAGTTTAATATTCCTGCTTGCCCCTCCCAATGTACATCACCCAGTTCCAAGCTCCCCCTCGAAAGTGCTCCTACATAACCCAGGCATCAGCTTGCTGATTCTGAAAGTACCAAAACTGCTTTAAGAATGCTGCTTTGAGCAAGGCCATTTAGATCCCTGAGAATGTTAGCTGTGATGTGCCCGCATGACTGCTTCACGGGACCATTGGAATACAGCCACCCTGCCAGCAAACTTTGAGTTAAGACTGTTGTGTGGATATGGATAACTATTTAGCCCACTGACAAATGTAACAGCTGAGAGGTGATTCCAAGATAGTTGAGGATTCCAGTTGACAGGTTTCCTGTGACCCTGTGCACTGCAGCACCCACTGCAGTGTAAGTGGACATTTGGTGACCAGCCTTTCCACTCCTGTAATTACATAAATATGTTAAGATTTGTCCCATAGCTCTGCCATCAGAAAGGAGGCAGTGGATCTTCATGCTACATCACTAGCCATCCTACCCCCAGGTTCCATGTAGCTAGCAGAATTCACCCAGGTTCTTGGCCGGCTCCTGATGCCAGCTTCCAAACCCTGTTATGCAAAAGTGAGGCAAGGCATCTGCTATGCCAGAATAAATCCAGGAAAAGGAATAAAGTAATGGATATTATTCTGGATCCTATGTGTAGACCAAGACCCATGAGATTGAACTGCACATAACTTGCAGCTCTTTGTATGAAGGGCCCAGCTACCCTGCCCTCAACTGATTCCTGTGGAACAGCCCCTTTTTTTGTTGTTGTTGTTTAAACCATGTAGCCCAAGCATGCCCCACCTTTTAATGTGTTTTGTTTGACAGCACATTCAGTCATGGGTGGGTATGTAAAGTGGTTTTGTTTGACAGTGTTGTTATAGATTGTCCCCCATTCCAAGGTGCCACCTGATGCACTGGAGTCCCGGTGAGCCCGCCCATTGCACCAGCCTGGGCTCTCTCACCCTGTCCTGCTGTGCCAGGCCCTCAAGCCTTCTCTAGCACGCAAGCACACACACACACGCAAGCTGCTGATTTCGGTGTCTGTGTCTTTCTGCTACAGGATTGCCCAGTGCTCAAGTGCACACCCCTCTGGAATGCAAACCCAAAACTGTATGGTCTTACACTGCACAGAAAACTGTACAGTGTAAGCTCATGAAATTCACTCCCTCCCTCAATGTGGAAGAAGATATGCACAGCTTTTTGGCCCTCCTCTCTCTCCCTTATGAATTTCACAAACTGGGTTTTAAAATAAACAAAACAAGTTTAACTACAAAAGTTAGATTTTAAGGGATAGCAAATAGATCAAAGCCGATTAACTTAGTAAACAACCACCAACACCACACTACATAGGTAGGATAGAAATTAGCAAATTCTCACCTTGAGTGATAAACAGGCTGGCAGATTCTTAAAGCACAAGTTGCCTTAGCTTTCCCAGGTTTTCATACACAAGCTAAAGATAATTCTAGCCTGAGACTATCACTTCCCACACTTCAGTCCTTGCCACTCAGGTGTTTCAAGGTATCTTGTTGCAAGGAGAATAAAGGGCCCCTGATGATGTCACTGTCCCCCTTTTATATCTTCTTCCCACTTGCTGGAAAGCTCTTTTGCTGTGACCTGAGTCAGATAGTTCCCATTGTATAGTGCTATCTGTGAGAAGTTTCTACTGTACACAGTTCCTGGGGTAAGCCTTTTGTGTGTGTGCATTTCCTCAATAAGCCATTAACATTGTTTGGCCTTTTTACTGTCACACTCGAAAGGCTGCTTGTGGGCACTTTCAACCTCACACCATGGTTCAGTAATACAGACATAGCCAAATTGCATAACTTCACATTAGACAATAACACATACAATCCAACAAGATATTGTCTAGTAGATCAAGACTTTTAGAATGATACCTCAAAAAACGTACTTTGTACAAAACATATCCTAATTATATGACAATGGTGAATAGTAGGGTGGTGACATGGTGTCACAGTGTACTATTTATAGTCTCCATCAACAGAATCCTAAACCCACAGAAATGTGCCCCCAATGTGCTTTATTAAGGTACATCCAAATGAGTAACCTTAACATCTCCAGCTGAGTTGGGGGGCACTTGATTTAACCCCTATGCTGGTTTCTCCTGAGACCTTTTCCTTATCGCTTTGGCATGAACACACCGCATGTGCCCCAAAATATAATCTATAAGCACACCTGCCATGATGGATGTAGACACCTTTCCAATGTCAGCACCCAACCCCACATGCATTTGTTGCTACCCTGACACACCCCTGCTTTCAGTGTTGCCCTCACAGCTGGTAATCAGTTGGGAAGAATGAACAACAGTTCTCCGGGCGATCCTATATACTTGGTCTTCACAGCATTTGGGGTTTGCAACCTTAAAAACAACAGTCTTAACCAACTGCATGAAAAATCCTGCTGACTGAAGTAGAAGTTTGCTGCCCTTAGACTCCACCAAGCCATGAACCTGGGGAGGAATGCCTTTGGTAATGAAACAGAAAGCCCTGGGGCCCAACAACCCCTGGCCTAGCACCAGCCCCATGCCCCAGTTGCGTGCCTATTACCCTTAACTACCATAACCCCACTACATATGCCCTGTGCAGCCTTTGAATCCCCCCTCCTTCTCCCAGTGTTAGTGCTGAGCCCAACAGAAAAGAGAGAAGTGAAAATGCACTGGGTGCACCCCACACAAAAACCCTGAAACCAGCCCTTAACCCAATTACCACAGCTCAGTTGTTGGGGGACATTTTGCTTCAGATTTCTCCATGTAAAAGGGAGGCTTCAGGCACTAGGCTGCCCCTTTTAAACTCTGCATTCCTAGGGGATGAGACAGCGACCACAGGGGCCCCTTTTGCAACCGTTTTAATCCCCCTGCCTCCAGCCATAAAGTACCATTCTCTTGTTTCAGCCAGCCAGATGTGCCCCCCCCCTCCCGCCACCCCCCACACACTTAACAGTGCAGGGTAGTCAATCCTTAAGGTCTCAGATACCAGTTAGTACATGTTAAGAACACAACTAATTTTTCTTGGGCTAAAGTCAGCCTAGAAAGTGATTTTTTACAAGGAATTATACCCAAAAAATGAGTTACTTACACAAATGGTGACAGAGTGCTAGAAAAGCCATCTCTGACTCACTTTTCGTAAAGAATGTAGGATGTCAACTAGGGTTAATATAGTTTAAAAACCTTTGGTGTCAATCATGCTGGCTTCACACACTGTATGCTAACAAACATCCTGTATAATGGATTTTCAACAACATTAGATTAGCAAAACAGCTTGTGAGATGGTAATATCTTTGGAAAAATAGGTGTTTGCAACGTCAGATAAACACAAGGCTGATAGCTTCAGGTAGGCATACCATGAGATCTTCACTGAGCTACTGCCACCCTTCTTCTCCAAGCCAGTTTCTTCACACTTCCACTGCTGGACTTGATTATCCAGCTATGTTATTGTCAGATAATTGATGAAAAGTATGTCACAAGGTAATTGTGCACAGAATTGGAGTATGCACAGAATTGGAGTATGTTCACAGGTAATATTGTGTGAATACTTTCATTTGGCAACTTTCAATGAATAGGAACATATATTTTTACTTCCTTATTCAAATTGCCATTGCCTCTATTTCTATAGTCTCTCTTCCTCCAACAGATGTTAGACAGTATTTTTAAATTACGTCACTGGCAAACCTCAGGCCTGTATTTGACTCTTAACATCCCCCCCAAAAAATCTAAAATGGCTAGTTTGCTGGATCTAGAGTGAGAAGGATCACCTTTCAGGTTAAAAGCAGTTATTTCCCTCTCTTATGTCGGGAATGTCAAAAAAAAAATAAAAAGGGATGACCAATTATGATGGTTCCAAGAATGGCAATTACTTTTGCTTAGTCCAAACCTGGGCTGGATTTGAATAATGTTTCATGATCAAGCCTGTCAAGTCCAAAGCCTAGAATAACTTCAACATCCAGACTGTCTGATCCTTCGAAGGTGCATTCGTTTACCAATTCAGAGGCAAACAGCTAAAACGACCAAGTAGAAAGTTCATGTGATTTTTATGTGCATAAAAAAAACCAATCAATTTCACTTCTCTAAGTTCACCCAGGCATTTTGGAAGCTGTCCAGGCCGGGGGAGATTTTCAAAAGGCACAAACCGGACTTTGAAACTCTCCCCCCTAACTTCCCATTGGGAATGGCCAATGCATTATCCACCTCTACTGTCTATTGCTTGCACGTAGTTTAAGAAATCAGGCATAACTGGGTATATGAATATCTATTCCTGTTTTAGTTTTGGAGATTTTACCTTAATTTGCACAGTAAGTGCAGTTCCTTTGATAGATGAACTACAAATGACTTTAGTAAGTCTTTTTAAAAAGTTATTATTATTAAACAAGGCTTCTCACATTCAAAGATCAGATTAAATTTAATATAGGAAAAAACCCTTGGTTTGATTTACAAACTAAAATGTAAGATCATGAGATAGCCACAAATCTGACAAAATCCCCCCAAAAAACAGATAGTTTATCTTCGAATCTGAAAGATATGCAGATTACTGCATTTTCATGCTGTTAAAATCAGTTCAAATCTAGACTGACAACTGTTATGCTATACAAAGAACATGGGATCTTTTATAGAGGAAAAGGTAAATATGCCACATTTATTGAAAATATAACAGTTAGCATATGCTTTTTAGTTTCTCTCTCACACACACACATGCATGCCAGTTGATGTTTATAGTTACCAGTTCAGAGTCTGATCAATCTAGTGGCCAGCCAGATTGGTTGCAGAGGGGAGCCAGGCTCTGGCAGTCGTGATCCGATGCTTCTGGAGAGTGGCAAGACGAACCCAAAGCCCCATGGCAGAGCACACTGTTTTTCATAGGGGTTTTTTTTCTGTTGAAGTCTATGGATTTTGCTGTGTCAGTTTGTGACTGGGTTATTTCTCATTGGTGTCAAGTATCAGAGGGGTAGCCGTGTTAGTCTGGACCTGTAAAAAGTGACAGAGGCGTATGGCACCGTATAGACTAACAGACGTACTGGAGCATAAGCTTTCATGGGTGAATACCCACTTTGTCAGACGCATGTGCATCTGACGAAGTGGGTATTTACCCACTAAAGCTTATGCCACAGGACTCTTTGCTTCTTAATTGGTGTATTTTTTGATATTAACATTCCAGTACACCTCCGAGAGGGTCATCCTGTCCTGTTTAGATTTAATCAACTGTCCTTAGGGGTGCCAGCCTTCACCTTAGGGTTGTCAATCTGCCCTCTCTTCATTATGGATGCGTGTTGATGGTTAAGTCTCTTCACTCCTTCCTTGGCCATTTGGCTATAACAATAGCCTTCACTCATTTTTTTCTGATGCATACATTCCTCATTCAAACAGAGCTTTGAGAATACAGTGTTAGTCTATATTGAGCAAAAAGGCATTGCAAATTAAACCTTGCTAAAGTTTTACAACCAATAACCAAGACAATTTACATTGAGACCCAGGCCTTCAGTGTTCCCCTAATCTACTTAACATAGATACAATACAGAATTCTGTCTCTTACTATCTAAACCTTAAAACAAAGAACTAAAGAGAGCCCAATTTTGTAATGCATATGGGAAACCATAGTAGACATAACTTATCCTACAACAAAAGGGTGACCATAATCAGTCATAAGGATTGTTCTGGTCTGTTCACTCCTTTCTGCTATTCAAAAAGGGTGGCTGACAGGATATAATCAAATCATACTTTAATTCTCATAGTACAGTTATAAAATCCTGCCCCTACACAACCACTCCTGCAAGAAATGTTGAAATGCAAGCAACATTAGGACAAATGAACTTTAAATTTTTTAATATCAAACAATTACAAACAGGACTGAGTTATTCTAGTTACAATGCCTTATAGCAGAATGATTTTTCCCTTAAAAAAGGACAATTGAACTTAAAGACTTCCACCTAAAATATCAACCTATTACAGACCACACTAAAAAGCACAATATTTCATATAACAGTGGCAAAATATTACCAAATTATTTTTATTTTGCTTTTTTATATAAAACGTTTAACATTTTAAAATGAACAAAATGCTTTGTTATGGGAGACTTCAAACAATTTGAAAATATTGTTACCTTTAATGCACCAGAATAATCATAAAATAGAGACAGGACAGTTATGGGTTTTATCAAAGTGTCTGCCCCTTTTTTCAGCAGTAACATTCAATCAATACTTATGCATGTTAGCTTGTTAAAGAAAAGGCCCATGACGACATGTCCTAAATACTCCTGATCTTATAAGCAAGGTTAAAGATGACAGAAATCATAAGGATACACACACACACACACACGCACCATATCCATTCCAGAAGCCTGACGTTATTATTCATGTGAGATCAATTTATGGAAATTGATCTTGAATTGCTTTTGTTATTTTTATGCAGATATCCACGAATGGATTCCCCATCCCCACTCCAAGAAGGAAAAAAGCTCTAATCTGCAACTATATTCTCGCAGTTTATGTCTGCTTTACGTGAAAGCTACACCTTAAAAAAAAAAAAACCACACACACAAAAAAGAAAAGGGGGGAAAAAAAAGGGTAATTCATTCTCTGTCTACATCATAATGCATTTTACACCTGGTCAAGCACATTATGAAGAGGTTATTGACTTGCTCTGAAGCATTATGTTTTTGGATATTGGAACAAGTGACCTGTTCCCAGAAAATTCTGTTCCCAGTATGTTTCTCACCAGGATTGTTCACTACAGTATATCAGTTGTCTTTACACTTTAAGACTTTAATTTCTGAGGGGTATTTGAGACATGATTCATCTTTAAAAATATGCAAATTAAATGTAAAATATTTTATCTTCAAGGTATACCACAATATAAGCCAACCTATACCACTATCACTACTACTACCACTGCCGTTGTTCAGAATAAGGACAGCCTTGGAAAACGATACTACTGTAGAAAAAGTAGCAATGCTCAGGAAGAATCTCTTTAAAAAAAAAAATATAACTCATTCAAAGAAATGATATCCTGGAATAACCAGTAACCCGGTAAATACAAGGGAAAAAAAATCAAAGTTTTTTTAAATGTATGTGCAATATGTAAACAGAACATAAATGCAGTATTTTTTTTGCAAAACTACAGAGGAGCATCCGAAGAAGTGAGCTGTAGCCCACGAAAGCTTATGCTGAAATAAATTTGTTAGTCTAAGGTGCCATAAGTACTCCTTTTTAAGATTCAAGAAAATTTCACAGAGACCCTTTTAGATAGAAGAGCACAAATGAAGATTCCACTTATCTTTCTAAAGCTGTTTTTGTGGGAGGAAAAAAAAACTTTTAAATATTTGGCACTGATCAGAAAGTGACATTTTAAAGAGAAAGCTGAATGACGAAGCGAGTCTAAGTGGTGAGCTGAGTCAATGCTACAAGATTAAAGCAGTCTTTATTGTAAAAAACACTCACTCTCTCAATGCTTATAGAATATGCTCTAGTTATATAGGTATAGATACGTGTTTATTGAGATGAAAGTACGATGGCCAAGAAGCTCTGACCTGTACAGTCAAGATAGTTCATATTTTTCTCCCAATCCAAACCATTTTATTCAGAAATAGGTCTCTCAGGTTGAAGATCATCTGTTCATGCTTATAGAATGAAGTGCAACACTGCCTCGATATAACGCCACCCGATAACGCGAATTTGGATATAACGTGGTAAAGCAGTGCTCGGGGGCGGGGGGGTGGCGGGGTGGCATGGGCTGCGCAATCCAGTGGATCAAAGCAAGTTCAATATAACAGTTTTACCTATAGTGTGGTAAGATTTTTTTGGCTCCCAAGGACAGCGTTATATCAAGGTAGAGGTGAACCAGTCCATCGTGATTTACTTGACTCACATGCAAATTCACTATACCCATAAGGCCATGAGAATCAAAACCCAGCACATGAAAAAAACTGTTTAATAATTTAGCATTTCTGTGTAAGTTTTCCTACATGAACTATTTTTTCCCTTCAAGCAACAATTGAGCCTGACCAGCAGGTTGGTTAACTGTAAAGCTGCACTGATTAACTATTAGGCCAACATTTTTAAGAAAGCATAGTGATATGGGGTACCCAACGTAAACACCTTTAAAATGTCTCCAGTTGAGCATCCAAAGTCACTAGGCACTTTTGAAAATAACGGCTTTAATAAATCAACTACAGTGACCAGTCAATGGATAAATAGGCACAATCATGAAAGACCTCAACAGAACATTAATATATGCCCAAAATTCAATCTCAACATTTAAATAATGTGAAGTGTATTCCAGACTGATTGGATTTAAAAACAAAACAAAAAAACCTTACCAATATTTTTACGCCACTGTTTAACTGTAATCTCTCCACACTCATTTCAGAGGAAGAGTCAGTAAAGAATGCAAAGTTAGAATGTCAGTCTCAGAACTGTGCTGACAGCATTGTTGTCAGTTTATCTTTGATGGTATGAGCATAACCTTTGGAAACCACATTGGTTTGTGTTTCACAAACAGTATGGGTGTACGGAGGGGTAAAAACTCCTGTGCTTGTCAACTTGAAAGATACATATTAAATAGTATTTTTGTGCACTGAAATGCAAGTATGGTGGTCTTTTGGGGGGGGCACAGAACAAGCAGGAAGCACAGTACTTGACAGTGTCTTTTTAGAAGATGGCATTCAGTGGGCTGAATCTTGTTTTATGTTAATTAGTACTCATCTTTTTACCTGACATACATACAGAATCTCAGTATGAGCATTCCCAGAGTATTTATCTCATCTTGCTTTGTACATATAAACACAAAAGTTAAACATACACTTAGTCCTACTATAGGAACTGAATTTTAAAGATCTGTAAGTCTAGGACTTCTATTGTGCTTCTTTGGACAAGTCATTATTTAAATAATGATACATTTAAATTCTATGCATGCTAGTACTATTCAACAGCTAATAGAAATCTTTGGTGCACTTAGATGAGAATCAGTGAGGTTGAAAAGCCTCTACACGTGACCAAACACCCATCTCTGGCCCCAATCCTGAAAAGCACTCAAACACCTCACAGAAAGTGATTAGCATTTTACAAGACAGGGCCATTAAGAGTTTGTAGAAGTAGGATACTGACATTTTTTCAGAAACTATTTATACTCCTACCAAATGCAGAAGTTTAACAATAACTCACCATGGCAAATGAACTTCGTTTCATAATTTAGAAGTTGGATATAAATAATTTACAATAATAATAAAAGTGAGAAAACCAGATTTTTATGGGAAGTAGAGAAAGTTTAGTCTAAAATGTAATCCCTAATGAGACATAACTGAGAGACCAGTATGATTCTATGCATTTCCTTTGGCACAAGATTGACTGAGTCTAAAATAAGGAAACTATTATTTCGGTAATGAGGTTAGAAATAGAGCCTGCACGGATACAAAGTTTGTACGCGCATCTGACCCACAATCCACAAAAATGATCTGCAGATATCCATGGATTTGCAGTGCTCCACTCAGAAGAGAATTTCAGGGATTTAATCATTTAAATTGTTCTAGATAGTGGATTTGATATGGTTCTACACTAGAAAAAACAATAAGAAAACAGTAAAAGAATAGTTAAAGCCCTTACATGTTCTAATCATCCTTCCTCTTCCTAATTATTTGTCACCTATATACGACGTATATCAAGTAAGGTGAAAAAACAAATGGATTTCCTTTCACTCTCTTTTCCAGAAGCCAATCCAAGATTTATAATTGCTGATTTCATTAATCTTTTAATAAAACTTATGCAAATTACTTTTCAAATTACTTTTACACAGCAGTAAAGTAGAAATGGCCACACCAGTGAGGGCTTCAGCTTGGTTTGATTCTGTGCTCATGAACAAGGATGAACTATTCCAATCTTTTATTACTGCCCAAGGGTTTCAGTGTATTATCAACACGTCTCTAAACCTTTCAAGGCCCAAATGTTGGAAACGTTCTAGAAGACTGAACCAATGTTAAAGAGCACAAGTATAGTTTATAGTCTCAGATTCATAATTACACTATTCAGATATGAATTACAGTAAAAAAACATGTAACCAGGTTTGTCTAGGATACAGTTAAATTTTAGCTTAAGGTGAGGGATCATTAAGAGGTTTAGTTTCATGTTCTTTTTCAATCATGACCCTAATGAATTGGCCATAACCCTTCTAGTATATTTTCCATTATCCACAGAAAGGTTTATTTGGAAAGTAAGATGTAGACAGGTGAACAATTGTTTTTATTAATGGCCAGGTATGGGATTAAAGTTTGCTGCAGCTGGTATCCTTAAAAGATATGAGAACCTGTTTTCAAAAGACCTATAAGATTTTTAAAAGCCTTTAAAACCACAAGAAACTATAAATATACATCAAAATGTGTCTTAATGTTCATATACGCAAACAAATCTATTTTTTCCTCGCACTCAACAAAACTGTTCAGAATACTAGAAGTCCAAATAAACTAACTTAGTATCCATATTAGTCTTCTGGTGGCTAATGGCTTAGGAAGTTTGGTGGAATGTTATGGGTCCAATCATGAATGTTCATTGTTTGACATATTCTGTACAGCTGGAGCTGTATCAAGCCCCAGTAAAGTTCCAAGGTAAGATTGCTCTCTAGGATCCAACAATTGCTCAGGTCTGACAGGATGAACTATATTTGCAGGCTGGGGAGTGAGAGTATATTTTTCCAGAAATGCCAAATCCGTTGTTCGTTGATAATCTGGCTGCTGTGCCTGTGGCGGAAGAATGCCATGAGACTGGGGTGAGAGAGTAGTGGTATGTTGTACTAGATCAGCTTGAGGTTCCTGCATCTGAACTGGTACCAGTGTTACTGGTACACATACTCCTGCTGGTACATTCTGTAGCATAGGTTTGACTTCTGTTTCGTAAACTTCAGGCTGATCCATGTATGGTTTAGACTCAATCTGGAAAACTTTGTCATCAGGGGTGTACTGTACTGGCAAGGAAATTACTTTTTCTTCAGAAGTGGTTACTGTCTCTTCTGCAGCCTTTGTTCCATGTACATGGTCAATATGGTATTTCAACTTGTCTTTTCGTTTAAATGTTGCATTGCAGTGCTGGCAGTTAAAAGGTCGAGCATCTGAATGAATAACCATGTGTTTTGTTAATGTCTTCTTAATTCTGAAAGACTGGCTACAAATTTGACATTTGTATGGTTTCTCACCTGTAGAAGAAAACGAGTCAGTATTAATAGATAAAATGTGAAGTCAAGTATCACTATGTAGAAATCATATGGTTGGGGATGGGGGGCTATACCAGGGGTTGGCAACCTTTCAGAAGTGGTGTGCTGAGTCTTCACTTATTCACTCTTATTTAAGATTTTGCATGCCGGTAATACATTTTAACGTTTTTAGAAGGTCTCTTTCTATAAGTCTATAATATATAACTAAACTATTGTATGTAGAGTAAATAAGGTTAAAAATGTTTAAGAAGATTCATTTAAAATAAAATTAAAATGCACGGCCCCCCGGACTGGTGGCCAGGACCTGGGCAGTGTGAATGCCACTGAAAATCAGCTCACATGCTGCCTTCAGCAAGCGTGCCATAGGTTGCCTACCCCGGGCTATACTATATAATAAACATGGTTCTCAAGTAGCTGTACTGGGGGAAAAAAATGTTTGGCATCTGAGAATAAAATTCACTAAGTAAAAACAGAAAAGTTATTTTGAAGTGATATCCGTATAGCATTCTTGTCAAATCCAACTAGTTCAGATTTCTGCCAAGTGCACACAAAGGGGACCAGTCAATAAATCTAACAAAGAGAAATAACATTCACATTATTGTATATTGCTAAAGAACCTCTATTTTGCATTTTCTGTAGATCTTTCTAGTGAACAATTACTTTCTTACAGAGGAAGCAGAGCTGAGTGTATTAAGACACTAACCTTTCCCCGGTAGTTGGGTTCCAAATACTAATTTCAGTTTGTAACCTAAATCAAGTATTCCCATGATCTCCAGACTGAGTAGAAGGTATGAGTAAATTTGGTAAGAATATACAATGAGCATCAGTAGAACACATACAAAACCAGAAGCACCTTTGCCTAGGGAAGTCTAAAAACAACAGACTACTACATTCAGAGGGAAGTATTCACACTCAGCAAGGGATGGCATACAACAAGCAGTAGGGAGCTCAGTTCATGCTACTGCTGCCCTAAACGATCAAAGCCTGAAGAGTTAGAAGGATTCTGTCAGTCCTGTGATAATTTATCATCATCTCCTCCAGTCAATCCAAGTTGGCAGTTACACAGAGTGATAAAGTTTTACCTGAATGTGTCCTAAAATGCATTTCCAAACTTGATTTCCCTTTAAAAACTTTCTTGCAGACTTCACACTGATGAAATGTTGCTTTATATCTGCAAAGAAGAAAAAACATGTTTACATTAGAAGATCAGGTTTTTCCAATGTCTCAAATAGGTACATAGCCTTTAAAGATTCCACAAACTGCATAAGAGTTACATATTTCTGTATTTCTCCCTCTACATTTATATTACAATACAAAACATACCTGGAGAGGACAGGCAATTCCTTTAGGCATCCACCTATCAGAGGGCCATCTAGATTTTTTTCTAGACTACTCTGTAAAGAGTAGTCTAGTACTTTGTGTTCAGACAAAATCTATTTAAAAAACTTCTCTCCAGGACACATTTGGGTTTCAGATGGGGATTCTTCAGGTCAACATCCAAACTTGGTCTTCAGTTTGGCAGCAACTTATGCTACAAGACAAGCCTTAAGACTGGCTTATGTTCCTTTCCTCCCAAGCAGAAAAAAGTGACAATGAAACAAGCTGACTGAGGCAGTGAATTTAAGTACTGACAAAATAAAAGCTAAACAACCCTGTATTTGATTTTATACACTTCTGTTAGCTAAGATTTACAGTAAATTATTCAAAATATGAATACTGAAAGCAATGCGTTTGTCCTGAAAGCTAGTTCTGGTTTTCCACCTTAAAAGTATAAAGACTTTGAGAGAGCTCACAGACTACTGAACTAGACTGACAGAAGAACTAAATTTGATCCCTTTTAAATCTTAAGGTTATTCAGCCTAACTATAGTATGAAAAAGGTCTTGTTTAGATTGTCAAGATGGCTATGATTTCTACATGGCCATTTCAAAACACAGATCTTGGCACTGGCTTTAGGGTCACTTAAGAACCTTGGCATAATGGAATTACAGAGAAAGGCAAAACTAATATTTCACATATCAGAATTTATGAAAATTTGTCCAATTTCATTTACAATATGGAAATGTTTAAATTTTTAAACTTTAAAAAAATACCTACTTTTGCCACACTTTCTCTCCTAGATGAACACTTTTGTAATGGACAGTTAAGTGGTCTCTACGGCCAAAACACTTTCCACACTCTTCACACTGATGTGCTTTTTCACCTTTAAAAGGAGACCAATAACAAATATAAATTAAGTTGTAACAAGAATTCAAGTTTCAGAAAAAAGTACAACCATGTTTTGAACAAAGGCTCCAGACAACCAAAAGCTCTTCCGTATCTCAAAAGGATTTTCTACTACCCAAAGCAGTGACTTCATGACCTTGGACTGATCCAGGAAGACGTAGTTTTTACCCATCTCTTCATTTTTGGTTCCTCACTCCCTAATCTCTTCTTCCTCCTACATGGTAGCTAATCTTCACGGCTGGGGGACGTTACCCCATACTACCACAGAGAGAAGAGGAGTAAGAGGCAAAAGAATGACTGAAAGTTCACCCTCTTTCACGAGACTTGAAATTTCCACCTTTTACAATCGAAGCTCCAAGAGCCTTGAAAAAGCCTAAATTTTGGAGTAAATGTAGGACTTATATCTCTTGCACTGCCAGTTCAACAATCAGTTTTAAGAACTTAGTGCTATATACAAATGTTAATCCTTTTTCTGATTTTCCATAGTTACCTTTTATGTTGTTTAAAAGTCTTGATGTTTCTTTTGAGTCATCTTGAGATCTTTCACAAAGTGGCAGAATATTTCTTCTCATATAATCAGAGGGAGTTTGGACAGTCAAAGTAAGTAACTTTCTAAAGGAAAAAAGGCAAATAGAGTAGAAAAGGGGATTTTTTTTTTGCTATCTGAGTTTTCAAAGATTTCTTTGTTTTATAGTGGGTGTTAGGGTTTCAAATACTAAATAAGCTGTTTTATTCAAACAAGGGCTCACAAAGTTTAGTCCTTGATCACTTTCAGATCTTCACACTGTTTTGGAAAGTAATTTCCACCCTCTGGGGAATCTTATATTCCCTTAGGAGCATGTTCTGGAGGAAGAAAGAAATCCCCAATGGTTCCAATATTTCTTTTTCCCTAGAGATCTGATCCTCTTCTTTCCATTTGCCTCAAGATGCAAAATAGCTGAGCAGGAGGGGAGTGGTTAAAAACCCTTTCTTCTGTTCTTCCTCCTGCTTTATTGTGCTCAGAGTTGATTTTCCCCATATGCAGGATTTCCTAATTACCAATCCACAATGGGGAACTTTAGAAACACACAGTTCAAGTGTCATTTTCCCATATTTGAACTCTATATTAAAGTGATCAGGATGAAAACTTCAGAGATTGTGTGAATGACAGCTTTGTTTGTGTTACAGTGTTAATGTTTCAAACAGCTGCTAATACAAAAGAAATCTTAACTCAAAAAAATCCTCTTTTATCACATTTGCTTTTTTAAACAAATAAATGTTACATCTTTTGACTGTCCCTCAGCTCTCTCTATTAACACAGAGGAAACATTCTACTCTTAAACTTCGCAAATGTTTGAAGAGATAAATAAATCCTACCATAGGACACTGAAAGTGATAAGTAACATTTGTAATAGATTTAAATACCACTCTTATTAAAACCTTAAAGAAAGTATAAGCATCCCAAATTAATTTTCTGCTCACTCTTACTTACTTTGATCAAGCTTCCAAAGATATAGCCTACCTGAGTGTATTTTTTTGTGTTTTGTTAGATGGTCATGCCGAATAAACGTTTTCCCACATTCTTCACATTCATATCTTTTGTCATTATGGTGAACTCGTAGATGAAGTCTATATTAATATGTAGAGAAATTTGTCACTGTTCAAGCTTAACATGTTTATTATAAAAATAGCATCTTCCTCAACAGATCTGCATGCAGAACTAGTACAGCTGTAGGATATGAAGCTGGATTCCATTCTGGCTCACACAACTAAATAACCTCCAGTTGCAGAATCATCTACTGTTCTTAAATGAGCCAGAAAGATGACAGCTCTACTTTCAAATCCCAAATTAAATTTGCAGTACTTGTAATATTTTTCTTGTTTACTTGTAAGGCTTGGCAAACTTGATATGGAAGTCACTGAGAACTCAGGATGTCTGTTTAATTACTTTTTAGATTATAGCTTCACCTTAACGAATGTGAACATGGAAACTGCAGTACATTACTTGCCATGGTTTTCCGTCCCCCAAACAGCACTTATTCAAACTCTGAATAAGGTCTGGAAGAAGTCAACTATAAAACAATTTCTACTGAAGTTGAGGAAAAGAACAATGCAAACATTTTGTTTCTTGAAGTTCGTCATTGAAACTGTGATATGTTTAGTATGTGAAAGGGATTCTGTCATGTAATTTAAGATCCAAATTTAGATAATTAAAAATAAAAAGGATTTTACACACTAATATAAATCTAAATTCCCCACATTTCTTTTAAGTTAAAAAACAATTTTTTAAAATGTTTACTCGTATTGGAAACCCAAATCAAACATTCTCAACATAATTCTGCAAGGTGTGTGAGGGGAAAAAGGGGGGGAGAGATCTCTCTATAACTATCACCATCTAGAAAGTGGTAACAATCTCTTTAAACAGAATTAGAATCTGCTTCATTACCTATAGGAACTTCCATGACGAAAACTCTGCCCACAAATACTACAAAGATGAGGTTTCTCCCCACTATGAATTCTCAAATGTTCTTTCAAAGTTGTTCTAGGTTAAAACAAAAACACAAACAAACAAAGCAAGCAATGTTTTAGAAACTCAGCGCTATTATTACTTTAAAGTGTAGATGGAATCATGTTCTCTAATCCTGATGCATCACTTTAGGTAAACAGAGGATTAAATACTCAAGTATTTGTATTAAATTATGTAGAATACGAACAAATAAAGTTCCTGAATTTCAGTCATCATGTCTAATCTTCTCTCTACAGGCTTGTTCTGGAAACAAGATACTCTTCAAGGGACACATTATATCAAAGCACGTAAGGAATGCATGTTTATACAAAAAGTGGTTTTTGCTAATATTTTCTATATTGTCCCCACAGTTATTGACAATTTGTGTCTTAATGATGGCTTATCCCTCCCCAGCACAACTTCTTTTTCAGTCTGATCCTAAGATATTGGTTCACTGCATGCACCCAAAAGTTCTGGATTTGTGTGTGTATATCACTGGAACCTCTCTTTGCTTCTTATACGAAGACAAGAAAATTCAATGCAAAAAAGTTACTGCAATCTGTAGTTTAAAGTCAAAAAGAGAAAAATCAAAATTATAGTCCTCACTGCAAGCCTAATTCACATACTCACTAATGTGAAAGTATGCAGCCCCGCCAGTTTCCTCTTTTCTTTTTCTAATTCTTCTCCTGTGACTTTGTGATGCCACTCAGGCAACAGAGGGAAATGATTGACTATACAACTGAAACAGTGAAACTGACTACTCACAGAGTGCTGTCAAATATATAAGCTGTCTGAAAGAAAAAAAATTCTCTAGTTTCTTTTAATTAATAATTCTAGATGTTATCAGTAATAGGTAAAATATTTTCAGTAGAAGTACTGTGATTTTTTAAGTTTGCTATTGAAACCAGTAACTCCAAATATATTTACTTCTGTGCACATATACAAACTACATAAAATCTATAAACCCATCTTAATGCAAAGTAGGTTTTTGGTTTTTTTTTTAAACCAACTGCTTGTGTTAGAAGGTAAAAATGAGTTACAGGGAATTGAAAAAAATGCTGGGCTTTTGTAACTTACGTACTGGCATGTTATATTTGTATATGTTTTATTTAAATGCGTTCATGCCCGTCAGTTCTATAATTTTAAGAAGCACTGATGTTCCACTTTGAGTTCTGCTTGACTGCTTTATCTGCTTAAAAAAATAAACTAACAAAACTAGTCCCACTTGGGCCAAATCCTCTTCCAACAGCACTCAGTTGGAGCAGTCAGCTATTTGAAACGAGTCCATAGGGAACATACATAAGCTCAGAAATTCTATATGCGTGATATCTTAAGATGTGTGTAACATCTCAGCCCCAATAACTAAAAGCAGAGATTATTTCTGTCAAACCAAGAAAGTAATAAAAATTACCTTCTCCAAAAGGGAAAAGTATATATTTGAATTTCATGTAAAAAGGTAAACTAATATCAGGTTTAATGTAAGATGTTTCAATCAGTTAAAAAAAAAAAAAAAAGCCTGGTTTAGCTCAGATGCTTTGCACAGCTATGTGAAAAGGCTGTTTCATTTTAAACAGAACAAAAAACCCACTCACACCAGTTTCCTCATACAATCAGTTAAATATTAACCCCTGAAGTACACGAATTCTACTTTTGTACATATTTATAGTTTTTATAGGAGCCATCCACTGACCCAGCTATATTAAAATGCTTGTGTTCTGCAATAAAAGTTAAGCATCTGGCATTATTGTTATGGTTATATATCTTTACCATGCATATAGTTCCTGGAATGGCAGAAGCTATTACCCATATTCAAATTGCACACGGCTAGAAATCAATAAGTTTTAATCCATTTAGGAAATGAAGCGGAAAAAAGATGAGTTTTTCCAATCAATTTTCTAAAATCTATTTTTTTTATTTTGAAGGGAGGCAGTAATGGAAGTTCAGAACTTCTCAAAGTTTCCCCCAGCCACTCCTAGAAATTGTTTCTCTTTTTCCTGTTTTTCATTATCACTCTCAGCAATGTACCAATCGCAGAAAAATCTCAATCTCTCTTCAGTTATGTAGCCAATGAAAGATGTTCTTTTACAATGCAGCACATTCCAATATAGCCAACAGACTTCCTCAATAGGTCTTCTATATTTGGTGTTTTGCAGTCAGTCACCTCTGGTCTCCACTCTCATATTTAAAATAATACCATAAATGCGTATGTTGTTTGTGGCAGATACACTGCTTCTTTGATACACTGGCTTATTAACCCTCTGAAATTAAACTGATTTCATACTCTCGAAGCTAGTTACTTTCTATATTAAAATCTCATGTTATGCCATGCCTTGACTGAGATATTCCTTCTTACCTTTCTCTGACTGATTTTCCACATATAAAACACACCCATTTTCTCTTCCCCCCATGAGTACATTCTATATGGCGTTTTAGATTTCTAGTGTCATTGAACTGACGACCACAAATATCACATGGGAAAGGGCCTGAAAGAAAATAACCAGAACTGTTATTAGTTGTAAGTAATTACATTAAGTCACAAACAGATATATATTTTGGGTCACTGATGCATGCCTTAATCAAGCTACAATACAACAAGGCTAGTTTAATGAATTATTATAACATGCCTCAAATTTTCAGTATGTAAAATATAAGCATTTGAGTATTTTTTACAATTTGTGGGTCAACAATTAAATTTAAGTTTGGTAATCTAATGCTCTGAACTCATGTACATCTACCATAAAAAAACATAACAATTCAGTACTAATAATATACAACCATGATGTGAATCTGCCTGGATTCTTCTAAAACTATTCTAGTTGACAAGAAGAAGTGAATATCAACAAAGGGAAAATTACTTTTTGTAGTGCTAATGAGGCCAATTCAATCAAAGTGGATATTGATATTCGCTCCTTCTTGTAAACTGTTGGACGTGGGCCACATCCACCCTAACTGAACTGGCCTCATTAGCACTGAGCCGCCCCCCAACTTGGTAAGGCAACTCTCATATTTTTCATGTACTGTCTATTTATACCTGCTTACTGTATATTCCTCTCCATGCATCTGATGAAGTGGGTTATATCCCACAAAAGCTTATGTGCAAATAAATGTGTTAGTCTCTAAGGTTCCACAAGGACTCGTTTTTACTGATACAGACTTAAGACAGCTATCACTCTAAGATCTCATATCTCAGTTGCTATGGTATCAGAAAATATGTACAAGAGACTGAACAGTTCATAATAATTTGAGTATCTTTAGAAGTTTATATTAATCTTATATTTTTGGATTTTGTTTTATTAAAGTTTCCAGACTCATGGAATATTTCTCCCACCTAGAATTATCTATTATTTGTATAACAGTGCTGCCTATCATAAAGTGAACTGGCAACACATGTACTTTGTAGGTGATTAACATACCTACACCTTTAATAACCAGAATTTCCCAGTCAGCTAGTCCAACACTGGATTTGGTACATGGTACAGTTATATGGATTCATATTTTTTAAAAATATCATTGCAGTTTAATGAAAAAAATCAAAAATTATCATCAAGCTATTTTTTTTTTAAAGCTCTCAAAACTTAAGACATCTAATAAAATAAAATATTTAACAGGAGCAAAGGAGAAAAAAAAATCAAACTCTGCACCCATTGGAGGAAGACTGTTTTACTTCATATCTACTGTTTGCATGTCAGAAGGAGGTTTTTATACCAAGATGGAATTTTTCTTGATGCTTCAATCTTGCAAACCGGGATTTAAAGTGCTCTTCACAATAGGTACACTTGAAAGGTTTATCCTGAGTGTGAAGAATCATGTGTTCTTCCAAATGGGGTCTTCGAGCAAAAGATTTCTTACAAATCTAAAATGACAAAATACTTGGTCAAACATTAGCTAGAGACAAACTCAGGTATTTTTTTTTAAAATGTTTCTATAGCCTCTTTTTAAAAAAAAGTGTGGGGGGTAAGGGGAGAGAAGTCACACAGCCAAAGCTTTCATACTAAATTGTTATTTTACTGATACCCAATTTCTTGGGGAAACCTAGAAAAGGTATCTATGGCTTTATATCTAAAACTAGATTTAGGAGGTCTGCACAATACCTTTAGAGCACTAAAAAGCCTATATTGGTATCTGATTATTGTTCAGTTGGTATCAGCATACAGCTAAATGAGAAAGTATGCGGGGGGGTGGGGGGAGAGCTTTGCCCATATTACGATACTTTTTTTTGTCTTCCCCTGCCGGAACACCTCCAAGAATATACCTTAGCGTATGGAGTGTATGATTACGATAAAAAAAATCAGAAGTGTACTGCCATTGCTACTTGTCTTGCCTTCAATGGACATGGAGAAATTTCCATCACTGTCCTCTTTATATCAGTCTTTAACATATCCGAATACGTATCTGGTCCCCCTCAGTCTTCTTTTCTCAAAACTAAATGTGTCTATTTTAAAAAAAATCTTTCTTCATAGATCAGGTTTTCTAAATCTTTTGTTGCTCTCTCTGGGCTCCCTCCAACTTGTCCATATCTTTCTTTAAGTATGGTGCCCAGAATTGGACACAGCATTCCAGCTGAGGCCTCACCAATGCTAAGTACAGCAGGACAATTTCCTCCCATGTCTTACATGTGACACTCCTGTTAAGACTCTCCAGAAAGATAGTAGCCTTTTTAGAAACTGCATCATATTCTTGACTCTCATTAAACTTGTGATCCACTCTAAACTCTAGGTCCTTTTCAGCAGCACTAACTACCTATTCAATTATTCCCCATTTTGCAGTTGTGCATTTGATTTTTCCTTCCTATTACACAGTACTTTGACTTATCTTTATTGAATTGCATCTTGTAGATGCTTAATGCTCCAACTTCTCAAGTTCATTTTGAATTTTAATTCTTCCAACTCCTCCCAGCCTGGTGTCATGTGCAAATCTTATAAGCACACTCTCCACTCCATTGCCCAAGTAATTAATGAAAATATTGAATAATACCAGACCCAAGACTGATCCATGTGGGACCCAACTAGATATATATTTCTCCCAGTTTGACAGACAACCACTGCTAACTATTCCGAGTAAAGTCTTTCAACCAATTTTGTATCCACCTTATAGTAACTTAAACTACATCACATTTCCCTAGTTTGTGTATGAGAACATCAGTTGCAACAGTGTCAAAACCTTTACTAAAAGTCAGATACATCATGACTACAGCTTTCCTATCCAGTAGGCCAGTAATCATGTCAAAGAAGGTAATTAAGTTCATTTGGTATGATTTGCTCTTGATAAATCCATGCGGGCTATTCCTTGTGACCCTATTATCCTCTAGGTATTTGCAAACTGTGCTAATAATTCCTTCCAGGATCTTTCCAGGCATAGAAATTAAGCTGACTGGTCTATAACTTCCCAGTGTCCTCTTTGTTCCCACTTTTAAAGATAAGGTATTTCACTAGTTTCTCAGTATTGGCTTTATTTTTTGTCTTTGTGCTAGTCATAACACTCAACTCCTATTTAATGTGAAATATATGCAAAGATATCTACTTTAGTAATTTTAATGGCCACATATTTTGTAAAATGAAATCTGGTACTTTCTATACAGCCACAGAGTCTTATGCACACTCTAAAAACACAGTATTTAATAATATCAACCTGATCAACACAAGTATTAACTTTCACTAGGGCTTACACAGCTTATTGAGATCTGAGGGTGAATAATGCAATGAAAATAAAATACTCATTAAATCATTAAAGCAATTTCTGTATAAACTAATTATAAAAAAACCCAGTAGAAAAAAACCCCTCAAGTTGTTTGATTTTTTGGTACAATCAAATTAATGCTTACATCACATTTCCAGCCTTCACTCTTTGTCTTTTTAATGGAAAGAAATTCTTGTATGTTCTCTGGATGAAACCTAAGAGGAAAAATCAGTGAAAATGAGTAAGGTTAGCTATAAATTTCTTAACTGCTATGTTATTTATATTAACACATGCTAGTTAGCATAGCAAGCAGTACTAGCGTGCAGCTCTCCTGTCATTCCCAAGTCTACTTATCTCCACATTTGACAAACTTTTTTTAAAAACATAGCCTTTGTTCAAATATGCTGTATATGAAATATTTATTGCTTGACACAACATATTCTGAAGTTACATGCATTAAACCACATAAGTTAAGATCAGGTCAATATAGGTATAATTCCAAATATATTTATATCTGCCCCAAACCAGACTAGAAATATAATTTCACAGATGGCCCTGGACAGCTCTAATATACATGTTAAACCTAGTTTACATTCCACCCTCTTAACAGTCTGTATTTATTTGAAAGGGAACATTATCACTTGTATCTAAATTGAAGTTCACCCAGATTAAGCTGATGCAGGCCTCAAATCTGGCTGTAAAGCATGAAAGCCAGTCAAACATTACCCATTCCAATCCAATGAACTGACAAAGCTGTCATCAGCAGGTTGATGACATTGGAACCCTGAAAGTGTAGCATATTAAAAAAAATGGACTAAGGAATCTTGCAATACCTCATGCTAGTCTATAGGCCAGATCATTTGTATTATACCACTCTAGAGATCCTCTTAAAAAGAACAGAGCCACTAAATGAATACATCCCTGCCACGGTCTACAGGGAAATAAAAATACTTCACTGTTAACTGAATTAAGTGCATCTCATAGATCTAAGATTCTGCATGGACATTTGATTTTCTTCATTCACCAGGAGGATATATCATTGCCACCAAAACCAGTGCTGTCCCTGCATCAAGCCCAACTTAACACCACACTGAAAGGGATCAGGGAAACAGGAGGATTCTGGATATTATCAGATTTGCCTTGCCAGAAAAAACAAAACAAAACCTCACAATCTTACCTAAAAAAAGGGAGATACTTATTAAAGTTGATGCGCTCTGTAATTATCTTTCTTGAGCTAGCTGAAATTTATAGTGTCACTGTAGCTTTCTACTATCATTTTCACAGTACCCTAATACGTTATATAATTTTTCCATTTTCAAAGTGCCGTACAAACTTTGACTAGTTTATCCTTATACCACCTCATATGGAAGGTGGCTTACTGCTGTTAATTCTTATGTCCTGTTAAAAGAGGTGCAATTTTAAAAACAATTCTAGAAAGAAACCAAAAGTTAAATAGTTTTCCAATTTTTTTGTTTTTATCTACCACAGCTTTAGGGCTGGAAAATACAATATGCAGAAGTGTAACGACAACCCTGCTCATACTTACCTCTTTGCATGTTTTGCTAGGGTCTTTTTGCTTGCATGCAGTTTATTACAATATGGACATTTGTGCTCCTTCTTATGAAATTCTGTTTCATTACTGTGTTTCTTTCTGTGAACTGTCAGATTAGATTTTGTGGAATAGCGCTGATGACAAATATCACACTCGAAGGGCTTCTCACCTGTGTGCGCACGGGTATGGATCTCGAGCTTCCCTAAAAAATAGAGTCTTAGTTTAACATAGAACAATCATCAGCTACAGTCTGCTTAAAGACACAAACTGACTGGCAAACAAACTAACTTACATTCTTTATCATCTTCAGTACATTTCTATTTTTGTTAGAATCTCCACTCAGTGTTTTGAAGCCTAAAACAATACGGGGCCTTACACAATTCAGGGTGTCCTTGTATATTATATGCACTAAATGCTTTCAGCCAACCCTCCGGAGGTCTAGGCATATTCCACATACATACATACAATTTTACTGAGTTTCACGGGGTAGCTTATAGGGATTATATACATCAATCAAATAAAGGTTCCCAAAATATTTTAATCTTCACTGTTTTAAAAATGTGTTTTATATTTACTCCACGTATGCTGTTACCACATCCTGTATACATTAGCCTACATACTGATCTCTGTAAAGCACTCTCTATCTTAGACTAATGAGAGATGCATTTTTTTATTTATTTTTTTTTTAAAAATAACCCAGTTCACAAAGTACCTCTTTCAAAATAGGAAACAGTTTGGAAACTTAAAAACAGAGCTTCATGCCATTTATTTTGGTATAATCAAAGACTAAGAAAGATAGAGACCCTCATACTTCATCCATGACTGAGTCCCAAGCCATTACAACAATACTACAATAATTAATAATCTCTCCATTCCTTCTACACTGATTTTCATTCTCATTCATGACTTGGCTAAAATTGGACCCCAATCCTGCAATATGGATCTGCACCTGTGGAATCAAACAGTAGGGCCTTGGCCTGGAAGGGGGTTATTTCTCTGTCAGAACATCTACATACTACTTTTTGGACACACTATTAACAAAGAAAGAAGTGTATTGTGGTTATTAAAATGACCAATGGAAGATAGATTTTTATTCCTCCTTCCACTCCCCAAGCCCCTTTTTAAAACACAAATGTTTTGTGGCTCTACCATACAAAAGTGCAAAGAGAAAAAAAAAAAAGATTGACTTTGTGCTACCACTCAAACTACTTCATTTAAAAAAAAAACAAAACAAAACCCTAAAGCTTCAGACTATTAGGCTCTGTAGTCTGGACTTTCAGTATTCCCCCTCACCCCCCAAAACAAAAAAACCCACAACTACTGTTATAAAATTGAGAGAATTTTCCACAAGTTTATGTTAAAAGAGAGATCTCACCTTTTTTTAAAAATGTTGAATAGTTATTATTATATAATCTGTGACCTTGGACAACTCATTTCACCTCTGCCTCAGTTTCCCCATCTGTAAAATGTGGATAATAATACTTACCAGGTTGTTGTTAGGATCAACTAGTTAATGCTTGTAAGTGCTTTGAAGATAAAGAGCACTATATAAAAGCTATCAAGTATCTAGCTAATAATGCTTTGCTACAAGAAAGGTCTGAAACCAAAATGGTTTCCTGCCTTAATGATTAAATTCAAATACCATCAGAGCAAGCTTGCTCATTTCACTATATGTCTAAACACGTAAGTCAGCTTTTCTTTTCCATATAATGACTATAAACACTCAGATCTCAGGATGATAAAAATTTACAGTGGTAGTGTTATAGTGGTCTTAAAAAGGGCCTGATCTCATGAGATGCTGCTCTCATAACTCCCATGACTTCAGCAATCAGCTGAGGCGGCTCAACACCTCATAATCAAAAGCTTAGCAATACATTAACTATCCCAGCTGAAATGAAAAATACCCAGGGAGATGAAAAAACTCAGAGCCAAATCCATGGGGTCAACACGACTGCTTATGTGAATGAGGCAGGCACGATTTGACTCTCAGTTTTGAAAAGGGGTAGGCAACCTATGGCACACGTGCCAAAGGCAGCACGTGAGCTGATTTTCAGTGGCACTCACACTGCCTGGGTCCTGGCCACCGGTCCAGGGGGGCTCTGCATTTTAATTTAATTTTGAATGAAGCTTCTTAAACATTTTAAAAACCTTATTTACTTTACATACAACAATAATTTAGTTAGTTATATATTATAGATTTATAGAAAAAGACCTTCTAAAAGCGTTAAAATGTATTACTGGCATGCAAAACCTTAAATTAGAGTGAATAAATGAAGACTCGGCACACCACTTCTGAAAGGTTGCCGACTCATGCTTTAGATAGTGGGGAAGCTCTGGGTACAGACTGAAGTGCTGGAGGAACATTTATCACACCTAAACCAGAACATAATGTGTGATTAAAAGACTTTAACCTGGCTCAGTAAAAGCAGAGTTATTTTATCCCACATCTAAAATTTCAGCCAGCATGTCCCTCAACAAGTGGTATAAAATTTAATTTGACAAAATCTCTCAATGGATCACGTCTTGTAAGTAAAAATGCAATTAAGTAACCACTATTACTAGTGACCCACACAAGAAAAATTCTGCCTTCAGATCTCAACAAAATTTAAATTTACTAATGGCAAGACCACTTAATATTGCAATCAGACCCAGTTTAAATCTAGAAGCGAGTTTAGCGTTACTTTATTGGACATGCAGATACGTCAAAACATCTTATAAAACTAGTTACTATGTTTGTACAAGCACACCAGGCTCATTTTGAAACAGATCTCATCTATCTTGCTTATGAATTACAACTGTACATTCAAGTGTTTTCATCATCAGGAAGTCACGTGCTGGGGAGAGACAGTGTTTCTATCATAAGAAATAATTGCTTATGTAGCATTTTACATATTATAGCTCCAACAGAAAAGTCAGCTACCTTACTTAACCAGTTAAAGTTGGACAGTTTGGTGGAAAGTCAAGCCCATGTTTCAGATTTCTTACAATTTACCTTTCATTCTACTAATAAGTTACTGCACTCTATCCTCAAGCCTCTTTTGTATACTAAGAACTGGGACCATGATTGGGGGAAGAGAAAGATTTGTCATTTGCAGGATTTTAAAAATAGCACTCTTATTAATTCACTTCCTAATTTTAGTGCTACAGTAATGATAATTTCTGATTTTCAAGATCTATAAGGACTGACACTTCATACTAAATTTTAGCAAACAAACGCTAATTCTCTATAAACATTAAAGTAAAAAAGAATTCAGTTTATTTTCCACCTGAAAGTAGCACCATGTGGTAAAGAGGAAGGAGACAAAACTTTAATTGTTCTTACCTGTTCGATCAAATGTTTTGTCACACTTGGGACACTGCAATAGTTTTTTGCTACTACTCTGAATGATTACTGGAGTTAAACCTTCAGGAATATTTCCTACTGAATCAACCGGCTCAGGACTCACTTCAGTATCATTATGTTCTTTTTTACTTTGCTCTTCAGCATCAGACTCTTCATCTGATATTTCTTCTTCTTCCTGACCCTCTTCATCTGCATTGCAGTCACTTCCACTATCTTCACGTTCATTTTTAACTGATATGTCTCTCTCAGAATGGACTTTATCCAAGTTGCTGTCAGAGATATCACTGCTTTCGTTATCACTGTTATCAAACTTAGCTGGGCATTTACGGTTCCTTGTAGATCTTCTGGTAGAAAAGTCTGCTTTCTCAATCATTTTTAAACCATGTTTCTTTTCCAGTGGAAGGGATCTGTGAGCTTTAGCCAAGTGGTTTTCTAAGGATTTCTTGTAACAGAAGTTTCGACTGCAAAAAGTGCACCGGTGACTATTTGATAGTTTACCAGTCAATTCACTGAGAGTTTCAGCTGGTATTGGGTTTTCAGTTACCGCTTCAGATTGTATGCCGGAAATATTTTCATTATTAAGCAGTTTGACTGCATCTATAATATCTAAAAATTTAGCTGCTTCCAGCACTAAAGGGATTTCATTTTTATATACAAAAAACTCAGATGTGTACAAAAACTCAAGCAAATGTTGAAAAACAGAATGAGTTACATGATCCAGTGTGACAACATCTGTGCTTGGGTTTTTGCTCAAACAAGCGTGAAAATAACTACTGCCAACAGCTACAACAACTTTGTGTGCACTAAATTCTTTTCCTTCTACTATTATAAGTAAGTCACAAAAAGATGGTTGTTTCTGTCTATCATCATTTAAATATTTAAGTAGATTTTTATTATACTGCAGTGAACTTAAAAGTTTTCTTTGTTCTGGTGATGGAGGAAGTTCTTGGGAACACTCGAGTTGGTCTGCAGTAGCTACTTCTGCAGATCTGGAGACAGTTTTTTGGTCAGAATCTACTATAAGAACCCCATCAGAAATATTCTTCTCATGCCCAAGATGTATCTTCTCATTTAGATTTCCAGGGAACTTTCTCCTTTTCTTCATTTCAATAGTGCAGCTTTAATACCAAAAACTTCATAAGCAACCAAAAAGATTTTTGGTGAAGCCTTAATGCAGTTCTGAATTTTTTTAAAACACATTGATCAGAATATTTTCATAATCTGTAAAAGAATATTAATAATAATTACACTTGGGACACATCATCATATCACTTACTAACACTATATACAATTTCTACTTACTTTTAATGGGTTTGCATACTTTAAGCATTTACTAAATTATTAAAACCTATTCTCTTCCCATTCTAGCCTATCCTGTAACATTGCTGTGCACTGATATATGAAATATCTATTTATTAGTCAGCTGAAGCATGCGCTCCTATAGTTTGTGAAATGCTCAGAGACACTAGACACCATTCTTAAACAGATTTGTTTTGATCTTTGCAGGATCCTTTCAGAGCCAGAACAAAGTTAAAACCAAAACCCAGCATTATTAACATTAAATGTTGTCCGTATTAACTGTGCACTTTTCATACTGATGTTGGCTGGGTGACAGACTCGCTGAACTCGAAACGGGTGTATTCACGTTGAGCCCAACCAATCACATATTCTGTGCTCAATACTCCAGTTTCCTATTGACATCCGGACTGGGGAGTTTTGCGCTCCGGCAGAACAGGAGTGTGATACTTCCTGTGCGGCTTGGCGAAAAGATTTCAGGTAGCGGGTCGTTTTGCCTCTAAAAGTCAAATCCCCAGCTCCGCACGTCCCTTGTGCGTTTGAGAGCCTTTGTCTCCCCCCAAGAGACAAGCTGGGGTCACCGCCGCACGGTCCCCAAGGACAGAGGGGGGGAGGGGGCCTCCACCTCACCCCCAGGCAGCCGAACAGTCCCTCAGCCACAGTGTAGGGACGAGAGCGCCCTTGCCCCCAGCTCCGGGACCCGCGGAGGGTCCCCGATTCCCCCTGCCTCAGAACAGGAGCAGAGTCCCTAACCCCGCGGAACCCCGTCCCGGGCCCCATCGGGCTGTGGGGCTCACCCGCCCCTCCACACCGGGCGACGTTCCAGCCACGGGAGGCGTAAAGCGCTCGCCTCGCCCCACTGGATCCGCCTGCCAGGCGCAGAGGCGCCGCGCAGCAGCGGACGCAGCAGCAGCACCACACACCTGCCCCGGGCCGGGCGCTCCCCTGCCGCTGCCTGTCAGTCGCTAACCTCCACCGTCACGCTCGCACAGAGAGCCACCGCCCCCCATTTCCGGGTTCCGGCGCCGTGTCAGACGTAGCCTCGCTCTGGGAACGAACACCTCGACGTCCGGGTGACGGGGCTAGCTCTGGTAGCGAGAGCGGCTCTGGTACGTCACTGCGTGGCTGGAGGACGTAGTGTCTCGTGTGCGCTGCCCAGCCAGCCCTATGGAGGAAAGCCCCGCCCAGGGAGCGGGGCGGAGCCTGCCTGCCAAGCTGACCTATCTTAGGCCGCGCCCAGGCTGCCTAGCCAGCTATAGGGTGTGGGCTCTGTCACGCTCCGGGGCAGGGGAGCAAGGACCTTTTTCCTTTGCCCCGTGGCTGGGACAGCTGGAGAGGAGGGGCAGCTTGAGGCAGGAAAAGGGGGAGCCGCAGTTCTCTCTCATCTCCGCCCCACCGGTTAGGTGCTGCGTGTCCGTGGAAGCAAATGTTACACTTTCCAAAGCGCGTTACTGGTGACACCCCCCCCACATGCGCGCCCGGACGCAGCAATTCTCTCTCCAGCGCTGTAACTACTAGAGAAGCAGAGCTATAGCGTCCCCGACATGACCGCTGGATGGCTAGACACAATCTAGAAATTACACATGCAGTACCAGTAAAACGCAGCCAGTAGGAGGATGGAGGGATACCTCACTGGTTCCAGTGTGCAGACAAATGCCAACAGCTGGCACATAACGACAGAAGTACTTAGATTGCCAGGAAGCCTTTGACAAGGTCTCTCATCAAAGGCTCTTAGATAAATTAAGCTGTCATGGGATAAAAGGGGAAGGCCTTTCAGAGATTGAGACCTGGTTAAAAGACAGGGAACAAAGGGTAGGAATTAATGCTAAATTCTCAGACTGGAGAGGGGTAACTAGTGGTGTTTCCCAAGGGTCAGTTCTTGGTCCAATCCTATTCAATTTATTCATAAATCACCTGGAGAAAGGAGTAAACAGTGAGGTGGCAAAGTTTGCAGATGATACTAAACTTCTCAAGCTAGTTAAGACCAAAGCAGATTGTGACAAACTTCAAAAAGATCTCACAAAACTAAGTGATTGGGCAACAAAATGGCAAATAAAATTTAATGTGGATCAATGTAAAGTCATGCACATTGGAAAAAATAACCCCAACTATACATACAATATGACGGGGGCTAATTTAGCTACAAGAAGTCAGGAAAAAGATCTTGTAGTCATCATGGATAGTTCTCTGAAGATGTCCACGCAGTGTGCAGAGGCGGTCAAAAAAGCAAACAGGATGTTAGGAATCAATAAAAAGGGGATAGAGAATAAGACTGAGAATTTATTATTGCCGTTTTATAAATCGACGGTAGCCCACATCTCGAATACTGTGTACAGATGTGGTCTCCTCATCTCAAAAAAGATATACTGGCACTAGAAAAGGTGCAGAGAAGGGCCACTAAAATGATTAGGGATTTGGAATGGGTCCCATATGAGGGGAGATTAAAGAGGCTAAGACTCATCAGCTTGGAAAAGAGGAGACTAAGGCGGGATATGATAGAGGTATATAAAATCATGAATGATGTGGAGAAAGTGGATAAGAAAAAGTTATTTACTTATTCCCATAATACAAGAACTAGGGTAAAATGAATTCATAGGCAGCAGTTTAAAACATTAAATACGCAGGACGGATTTCTCGTTCACGAGCACAATATGTGGAATCCTTACATGAGGAGTTTGAAGGCTAGGACTATAACAGTGTTTAAAAAAATGATAATTATCGGTGGTTAAGTCATTAATGCTATTGCCAGGAGATGGTAAGAATGTGGTCCCCTACCTCTGTTTGTCAGAGGGTGGAGATGGATGGCAGGAGAGAGATCACTTGATCATTACCTGTTAGGTTCACTCCCACTGGGACACCTGGCATTGGCCACTGTCGGTAGACAGGATGCTGGGCTAGATGGACCTTTGGTCTGACCCAGTATGGCCATTCTTATGTTCTTATGTTATGAAGGAACAGTGCTTAATTTGCGACAGAGCTGAGCCGCAGCTCCTCTAGGCTTGGCGGTTCATAGTCTCTGCACCTCTGGGCTTGCTGTATCCTGTATGAATGTAAAAAAATCGCTTGAGCCCAGCACAACTTTCATTACAAATTAAGCACTGAAAAAAGAAAAGCTATGATACACAATTACAGATCATGTGACTACCAACTTTGGCAAAGCAGGGACTGATTGAAGTATGGTTTCTATGCAAAAAAATATTACTAAAGGAGAGTCCTGTGAAAACTTGACATCTGTGAATAAAGTAAACATGGCTAGTTCAAGTTGTGCTGTGTATATGGGCACATTCCACAATGCATATGGAGCACCCACTGATCTACACAAGTCATACACACGCATCCAAAAGAAAGAATGTTTGGATAGTTTGGAAAGGCTGTATAAGTGCAAAGTTGTGTTGTGCTTACCATAGCTGTTCACAAAAAAAAGAAATTGAGAAAGTTCTTGCTGACAAAGTAAAATATCTTTCAGTAATAATAATATTTTGCCCTTATGGTGCTTTCCACTTGAGAGTTTAAAAACACTTTACAAAAAGTATTTATGAAATTGAAAAAAAGAAGCAAAGAAACTACAACTGTCAGAGATACATAAGATGTATCCACTTGGGGGTGCAATTTATCAGTATATCAAGGGGCTTCTATACTTCTGTTAATTGTCATTTCACCATTCCACAAAGAACTAGTTCTTGGTGACAATATGATCTAGAATACTAATGAAAGCTGCAAATAAATGCGAACTGCTACACAAATGGAAATTTGGGCTTTTTCCACAGGATCCTTGCTCTGTAATTATGGATGTGATTTGTAAATGATATCTTTAGTGACTTCTGTTGCTCATAGTTAGCAAGAGGTGGTTTTCAGGAATTAGTACTGAAAAAAGGTAGGCTAATGCATTTTATTCATCAATAGTATATCCTCTCATTAACCATTATGCTATTTTTATTGTCTGTTTGTACTTTCATATTTTAAACCCAACTATGTAAAATGATTGAATTCTCCTGCTCTTTTATATTTGGTTATATTTTAGTTTTGCATTTGATTAATATTGCATGAAATAAGATTATCTTTTTAAAATTCAGGGCTAAATTTTCAAATAATACTTGAAATATGTCTCGACTTTTTCCCTCATTTTTATTGTTGGTCTAAAAATGTAATAATGGTGTCATTAAATAACAATCCAGCAATCAGTAGTCATTGTGGTTTTGCTTGTGCGAAAGGTAAAGATCTAATTTTCTTTGTATGCCAAAATATTGGAGAGACAGAGTAATAAGTAATATCTTACTTAAGTAAATCTTAATAATAAAATAAGTAAAGATTTACTGAAGTAATATCTTTTATTGGCTCACCTTCTGTTGGTGAGGGATGCAAGCTTTCAAGTTATACAGAGTTTTCTTCACGTCTGGGAAAAGTACCAAGGGCATGTCCATACATACAGTGCTGCAGCAGCACAGCTGCCCCAATGCAGCTGTACCACTGCAGCACATCTGGTGCCAACGGGAGAGCTGTCTCTCTTCAGCATAATAAAACCACCTCTGCGAGCAACAAAAGCTATGTCAGCGGGAGAAGCTCTTCTACTGACATAGCGCTGTCCACACTAGTGCTTATGTCGTGTAACTTATGTTGCTCATTGGGGTTGTTTATTCACACCCCTGAGCAACATAAATTATGCCGACATAAGTTGTAAGTATAGACACACCTTAGATTGGCACAGCTAAATATAAGTTTGAACAGATAGTTTAGCATAAATAGTTAGCACATATTTTAAGGAACCATTGAAAGTGAAGTGGTCCCTTAACATCCCTGCAGTGATAGGATGAAAAGGGGGATTAGTGGGTAACATTGTTGTAATAAGCTATAAATCTAGCATCTCTTTTCAGTCCATAATTTTTAGTGTCTAGTAAAGTTATGAATTTAAGCTCCCAGGCTTGTTTTTTGAAAGTGTTGTGCAGGTTTCCTTTGGGGAGGATGACTGATAGGTCAGGTATAGAGTGATCACTTTGTGAAAAGTGTTCATCCACACATGATAGGGTATTTTTGCCTTTTATCATTTTCCTACGGGAGTTCATTTGAGAGCATAGTATTTGTCTGGTTTCACCCACATGGTTTTAATTGGGGCAGTTAGTGCATTGAATGAGGTGATTGAAGAGTCCTACACATGCTTATCACAACATGTAGTGGATTTCATGTTTATTAGGTCTCACTCTTCCATATCAAATTTTCTCAATTTAAAAGTAATAAGATTGGATGTGGGTAACCCCCAGGCAGTACAGGCTGCCAGCAGGGAGAAAATACTAGGAAATCTCTTTGCAGAAGTGGCCTGGCAACATCATGGTTGTCTTTGCTGCTGGGATCCATGGGGCTTGCGGATTACAACTACTACCTCCTCTAGAGACCATAATTTCACAAGCCAGTTCCTTATGTGGGTAAAGGGAAACTCAGCATGCTTAAACTTGGATTATTCTGCTGATTATTTAAGTTCCGCCAGACTTCAGCTAGAACCGTGTATGTGGCGCTTTGATTTCATTTAAGGAGCAGTACTTAGTATTATCTCCCTCCCTCAGCCCTATTGGTGTTTTTTATTCTCTACTGAACAAGCTGGATAGCTACTTTAACATTATTATTGCAGTTTCAGAAAAATCTTTTTATTGGTTTGGATTTTCTCGGGCAGCTGCTATTCTCATTGAGAAATATTAAGCTGAAAAAACCAGTCCAAACAGAAGTAATGTGCATTCTGCACAGAATTCAATACTAATTTCCAAATTATCCCCCCAAAATAGACACATCTTTCATTGATAGCAATAGGAGTTGCCTCTCGGGATGGATTTTGGCCAAAAGCAATGATTTTCTCCCCTCCCCCACAAACAGATGAATTAAAACACCTGCTTATCTCCTCCTCTTCTTCATTATTACTGCTAATATTATTTGTTAGTTGAACACTAATAGCTGTGAAAACCAGAGACAAAACCATGGTTCTTGCCCTGAGTTGCTTACAGTATAAAATTTAGCAGACAGGACTCTCTTCCTCTTGGCGAGACTTACTGTCAGTTTTATCTTTCATGAAGAATAAAAATTATACAATGCTACGTTAATAATATACAATACTGGTTAAAAGACAGGGAACAAAGGGTAGGAATTAGGTAAATTCTCAGAATGGAGAGATAACTACTGGTTTCCCCAAGGTCAGTCCTAGGACCAATCCATTCAAGTATCATACATGATCTGAGAAAAGGAGTAAAAATGAGCGCGGCATTTGCAGATGATACAAACGTCAAGATAGTTCAAGACCAAAGCAGACTGTGAAGAACTTCAGAAAGATCTCACAGAACTAAGTGATTGGGCAACAAAATGGCAAATGAAATATAATGTGGATCAATGTAAAGTAATGCACATGGAAAAAAATAACCCCAACTATACATACAATATGATGGGGGCTAATTTAGCTACAACAAATCAGGAAAAAGATCTTGGAGTCATCATGGATAGTTCTCTGAAGATGTCCACACAGTGTGCAGAGACAGTCAGAAAAGGGCAATAATATATTCTCCTTCTTATTCTCTATCCCCTTTTTAATGATTCCTGACATCCTGTTTGCTTTTTTGACCACCTCTGCACACTGCGTGGACATTTTCAGAGAACTATCCACGATGACTCCAAGATCTAACAGTCAGTTATTTTTGACAAAAAATAGTAATCTTTTTTGATACCCAGACTGATAATATCTCTTCATGAGACTGAATAGTAAAATATATTCTAAAATAATAAAATAGAGGAATAAGATTAATGCCAGATAAGCATTGATATGAACTAGAGTGGAAGGAGGAGTTGAACCTAAAATAGCTTTTAGTACAACCTTGAAGACTTCAGGCAAAGTAACAATGCAAGAAATGCTGCTATTTAGGTCAAACTAAAAAGAGACTGCAACACAGTTAGGTAAAGTTCAACTTGTTTTTATTTTGCATTATGGAGCTCAGTATTTGCATTTGTCTATCAGCCACAAAGAACTCTGCACACACCCACTGGCCTTACCTATGTTCATCAGCTATCCAATTACCTGCCTCAGCTTTAACTTCAGTCCACTGCACTGTAGCTGTGAGCCCTGTGATACATTACATAGCTTAGAAATACAGCACTTCAGTAAAATGAGTAATCCTATGGAATTTTAACCATAGACCAAATAGGTCTATAAAAACACAATGCATCTGCAATACTAGAAAATCAGGGGAATTCTGCTTTGCCCTAAGTTGCAATGTTATTAAAGGTGGTGGTTTCAACCCTACACACATGCTTCCAGATCAAAAATCTCACATCCAGGCTCTAGTAAAAAAAAAATTCAGATAGGATCTAATGCAGTGAGTAGTAAGATCATTATATCCAATCATCCTAACAGTAATTTAAGAGAAGCAAAATTACACAAAAAAAGCATGCAACTTTTAAAAGGTGACAGCAAGTCCCATTGATTAATGGGGAAACTAAGATCTTCTCCAGCAGTTGTCCACAACATATTCTCATGACAAACCCACTAGCATAAAAATCCACATTCACTTCTGACAAATAGTCTTCACCTTACCCATAGTTTCTGTCTTATCCAAGGTAAGAATTCTCATCCCTACAAGTCTTGAAGATATACAGTACATGCAACTTCTAATGGTCACTCTTAGCCTAACGTCTCTCAAACATGACCCATATTTTCATTCAGACATTTGTTTTCTGATTCCTTCATTTCAGCAGTGAGGAATAAGTGTCTGAAGAAAAAAGGACTGAAACTTGGGTTGTCCTCTTTTCTAAGATTTTTCTGTATTTTATTTCTAGTAGCCACATTCACACAAAACTTTTAAAGTAGGCCATGAAGAAAGAGAATCAAAATATTGGCTGGAGGCTTAAACAAATTTTCTAGCAAACTGTGCTGAATTAAACCTATTGGGGAAAATGCTACCAAGATGCAATTTCAACTAGGCCATGAAAAGACAGCCTAGGTCTCCCAATTCAGTTCTCAGTGGGACACTAATCAGCCAGAGATTTGTAATACTAATGTTATTTCCTGGCATACATGACCTACTGACCAAGCCTCTCCTCTTTTATATCACCAGAAGCAGCAATGTGCAGAGATGAGGGTCAGATTCTCTCACTGTGCCAAGCTGGCATATTACCCCACTAAGCGATCAACGCAAGGGACCACTGGCAGTACTACTGCTACTTGTGCTGCTTCAGGATTTCTTCTGCAGAGGGTAGCTTTAATATCTTCAGGGAGCTGGCAGAGGCTGCCTGGGTGTTTGCTGAATAAGCATAACCTCAATCAGAGCTGTCCTCTCCTGGAGCTATGCTGGCCATTTAGGGAGTCCTCCAAGCAGAAAGGAGGTTGCATGTGCCTTGCCCTGCCGCAGACTCCCTGAAAGCACACTTTCTCCTGCAGGGACCCTGTGCCATTGTGAACCCTAGGTGAAACTAGCTCATAGTTTTAAGATCAGTGGTTCAGATTTCTACAATTTTCCTATAAATTATTACTCCTGTGTATTGAAACCTGACAAAGTCTCTTGGAAAGTATCAGACTTCTTTTTATACAAATCTTCTGTACTTTGTCTAGTAGCTGACTTAAATTCAGGAAAACCCACTTCTATTCCAGGAACCTGGTAAACAGTGAGCTAGGTGAGCAGCATCTTTCCCCGCCTAGGTGGAGCTTTCACTTGGTGTCTGAGATTTTTCTCAAGGTAATTTTTCTGTTGAAATAGTTCAGAGTTATGGCCCCAAAAATGACCATAAAAAGAAGCATAAAGTGAAATATAAAATGTAAAATCCCTTACAGAAAAAACAAACCACACTGAAACTAGACTCATCTCTATCTTATCAGTATGTGTCTCGAACTTACATTTATAGATAAGTTTCAATCACTAGACAAGGTCAAAGTTAATCTCTAATTTAATAGGCTTGACACTCTGCTGGTGTTGTATTAAACCCTGAAGTAGTATTGCTATATTAACACTGTGTGGAATGCTTACTCAGGGGTAATCCTTTCATCAGTGCATACTCAAAACTCCCCTGGATTTCAATGGAAATTCCAACAGTGGAAATCTTGTGCTTAGTTGCATAACCTTCTGAGTCTTATTTCCTGTTCAATATCACGTTATACTGTTCTGAAGCTCCATAATTATTCATTTATTTATTTTCAAAGATCTACATGAAAGACCATGAAAAGGTGAAAGGTAAGTAAAGAAAACTGAGGAGATCATAGTCCTTGGATTGGATTCTTGCATCCACTGAGTTCTTGTTGCGCTACAAACAGAGCGGGTGGACAAACTTCCTAGAGAACTTCCCCGGTGTTGGGGAAAATCTCTGGCCAGTGTTGGCTATGCCACTTCCTGTGCCTCCTCCACCACCTTCTGCTACCACCTCCTCAACTAGAGCTATGATGCCCCCAGTGTAATGTGGAGCGAGGAGGCAAGTTAGGGGTTGGAAGACGAGTCAGGGGGCGGGTTGGAGAGAAGAGTGTGTACATGAAGTCCCTTAGTGAGGATTCATTTGCTCTGTATGTTAACGCTGCCCCCTGCAGCTTTAACTTGCACTGGGGGTCTGCAGAGCAGAATGGCGGGGGGGAGAGAGGGGCACAAGCACAATCAAGATGTTAGCCCCTTATGAGAAAATACTTCTAGTATCAAAAAGGTCATTTTCCAATTATGGAAATAAAACCATACCTCCCCTGCACAGAAACAATCTTTGGCTCTCCAGAAGCCCCAGCATAGCTGGGCACCCCACTGCACTGCACACCAAAAGACACGAAAATTATCTTGCAGTAGTGAACTATTCATTGAGATCCTATTATAATACAACAAGTATTCCCGTAATAAAGGGATGCTATTGTCCCTTTGTTCAGTCAACCAGAAACCAATTATCCCTGGCTGACAGGTCCAATTATATCACTGGATAGTAGAGTATGCCAGCCTTCTTCCTCTTAGATTTAGGCAATTGGAGTTTCACTGCAATCGCCCTTGATAGTGCCCATTGGGCCATAAGATAAATGTGAAAGTCTTCCTACTCTTCCCTGCTCCTCCTTACATATACATTTAGCTTTTCTCCTCAAGAGAAGTAGTAGTATTCTGGAACAGGTGTAGCAAGCTGTCATAAATGGATAGGTAAGGTAAGGGTTAAGTTTCTTTTACCTGAAAAGGGTAACCGAACACCTGACCAGAGGACCAATCAGAGAACTGGATTGTTTAAAGTCAGGGGCGGGAATTTGTTATACTCGGGGTCTTTTGTTGTTTTCTTAGTATGAGGAACAAGTCGTCTTCTACTTTCTCCTAATATTATTTTCACTCTTAAGTCCGCGCTTAATGTTTATCAGCTATGATGTCTTTGGGTGATTTACTGATGTTAGTTTGTTTGCTGGTTTATTGGCTTATCTTTTTAAATCAGACTGTTTCTTTAATCTTCTTTATAAGCAGACCTTATTGATTTCTTAATGCAAGATTGATTGTTTTAATATTTTTCTTTCTTTTTTATTCTATAAAGTTTTCTTTTAAACCTTGTGGAAGTTCTTTTCCTAGGGAGCAAAGAAAACAGGCTGTGGTATTTTCCTATTTGGGTCAGAGAAGAGCAGACTACGGGGAAAGAGACGAAGAATTCTTCTGTTCTGTGTTACAGTTTTCCTCGTTCTGGAGCAAGGCGGGTTGGTCAGAGCCAGCTGTGGTATTTTTGCATCTCATTGTCTGAGGAAAGTCAGAAAGCTGTTTCTGGTCCACACGGTTAGCTGCATCTTTTAGCATCACAGGATTGGAATCTATGGGTGTCCCACCAGGGAGGGTTGGGGACCAACAGAGAGAGATAAGGTGGATCAGGCCCCCATAGATTATTCTGATCTGGTGGCAGCGAGAATATCCAAGCTGGTAGTGAGCTTGAGGGAGTTTCAGGTAAGCCCCCAAACTTTGGACGCAAAAGTCCAGATTTGGTACAGGACCAGACTGGTGGACCCTAAAGTCCAGGTCTGGGACTGGACGGCTAGATTACCACACAAGCATGAAAATAAACCATACGTTTAGCCCTACCAAACTGAAACCAGAAGGTAACTCCAGCTGTTAAGGTTTTTAGAGATAAAGTACTAAAGATAGTTCTGTTGGGTTATATCGCCTCAAACTGAGGCTCTGGGTTGTTAGTTAAGATTTTAGGCCTTGAATCAAATACTCATGTAAGGATACATAAGGCTCCAACTTGTACATTGGTTTTAAAATGGAGAATAAATATAACTGCTTAGTAATGGATGTAATAATTGGAATTGAGGTCTTGGGGTATTATATAGCTCCTGATTCAGCAACACTAAAGCAGTGACGCAGTGTTTGTGCTTAGGTCCATCGCTATTCAGCTAAGCACTTACTATGTTATTATACCCGACTTAAAAGTATCTATTCCTTGGTGATGTGACAGACACTTTAGGAAAATGTCTTAAATAGGTGTTCATTTGAGGAATGCTCCCAGTACAAAACTATTGTATAATGAATTTGCAAATGGTACAATTTTTGCACCCTTTGGGCTAATAGACCTTCCTTCCTTCTCTCAGTTACACGTGGAAGTACGCCCTGATTTGCAACTAGAAAAGTATGCCAAATTCTGCGCCTTACTTACACCTTAGTTAAAGGGATTGCACCGAAAGTAAATAAACACATAATTTTGCCTCTCACGTAGAGCTCTGCAAATAATCAATTTTTCAGTTTGCTGCCTTGGATTAAAAGGTCTTAAAATCCCTCTAGAGTGAGGATTTGAATGTAGGTCTTCCACATCTCAGGGAAAGACCCTAACCTCCTGGGCTATACAAAGGAAGGTACTAACTTCTCCTTCACTGGTATTATGAATGAGGCCCCAGTCCCCTGGTGAATCTAGCTACCAAAACTATTCAGCAAATTTCCAAATAGCTTTGGGTTGACCCAAAACTGCATTTGGAGAATAAACTTCTCAACTGAAAAATTTCAGCCAGCTCTACTCATGTTCTAACACGGATGTTGCATAATAAAAATTAGAAACTGGGCTGTATGGTAAGATATATATACACACTTATGTACTCAGTGCACTCAATACTTTTAATTTATTGAGACAAAAATTGCCTCAAAGAACCACTACATGAAAATATTAATGCTTAGGAATAAAATATCAAGCATGGTAGTTTCTTGATATTGTAAAAAAAAATTAAAAGGCCAGAAATGCTATTTGATCAAAAGATTAACACATTAAGCTGACATGCTACTAATAGCTTCTAAACCATCTTGTCATCTCATAATATTCCATATGGAATGCTAACGACTGTTAGAAGAATTAGGAAAGAATAAAATATTATCAACTAGGCTTTTATCAAGGCTTTCTAGAGCTCTTCCCTTTTCCTGTCCATTGTGATGAAACTTCACATGGTTACAGTTGTCAGGCAATCAACATTCATCTCTCGGTTTCAAAGGCATAGTGTTTCCCAGTGTAAATGGAGATGGAAATTCTATTCTGTGCCATCTTTAATCAGAATTTGTTAAACATGTATATAGTATCAATTTTAAATAATAAATAGAATAGATATTATTGTGTTATCCACAACATTTTTCCTAAAGGAACTTTTTCGTTGAAACTGGAGGATGCCTTTAGGATCATCAGAGCATTTTTATCAGATGTTGTGCATTTATCTGAGCCCAGTTTGTATGTTCTATGATGAATTCAGTCAGTCCAGTTACATGCAGTGTGAGAGGATACATTTATGAAGCTTATACTGTATATCTTATTACGGATAGAAAAAAATAACCTACTACAAAATGAAAGCATGAGCAGCATATCCATTTCTGGAGCATGACTACACTAGAAGCAGACATTTATAGAACCATCCTTTTGCTTATGTGACACTCATTAACAGATTCCTTAATTATATATTTTAAAGTGGTGATTACAAAACTTAAGTATGAAAACACAGTTAGGTGTAATTAATCAGTGTGGAGGATTCAACTGAAAATCCATATTACATGAAGATCAATTACACTTTAAACTTCTGTTAAATATATAAAGCAGTACATACTTATTTTCTGATAGGAAAAGCCATAATTAGGCTATTATGCAATACATAAAGGTAAAGTATTAAAGAAAAGGGTTTGATTTAACTCAGAATAGCCAGGAAATTCAGTGTTATCCTGACTAAGTGGTTCCACATGTATAAATTGCCAGCATAGGAGTTTATGCTAGAAAATCTGAATTAGGTGCAGAAAAGCGCTTTAAAAGTTCATATTAACATCAGAAAAACATGGTTTTATGGTTTTGCCAGTCAGTGAAAAACACTACTAGAAGTAGTTCTTATACTGTGTTGAGGCAGATTAGGAGGTTGTGGGTTCCTGGGTCAGAGCAAGTGGGGGCCTGTCCCCACCCCTTCTGTCTGCAGTCAGCCCTGCCCCTGGTACTCCGGCTGGGGAAATGGAGTCGTGGCAAGCTCTCCCACTCCACCCAGCACTCCTGCCTTAAGCTGTGTTGAGATGCAGGACCTGGCCCCTCTTTGCTGCCTGATGCTCCTGCCAGGGAGCGGGCATGCCCCTGCACTCCAACTCCGCTCCCTGGCAGGACCACTGGGCAAAGCAGGTCAGGGCGCAGGGTCGCCCATTTTTCCAGGGGGTCCCCAATTGGCCAGGGCCCCTGGGCACAACCCCATTGGCGCAGTGGCTAATCTGCCACTGACTGTGTCTATGTAGTAAATATTTCCCCATATCAATACTGCAGTATCTTAAGAGCTTTGTGCTTCTCCATTAAAAATAGCTAAAGGCTGAAGTTCATTAGCCTGAAAACATTTCAGGCCTGATCTACACTAGTTGGTTATTTTGGAATTAGCCCAGTTAATTTGAAAAAAAAAATAAAATAAATCCATCCACACCACCAAACCGTTTTTTTTCCCTCTAATTTAAAGGGCTCTTTAATCCAATTTCTGTACTTCACCTCGGCAAGTGGAGTGGTGCTTAAATTAAGGTCGCAATCCCGATTAAAGGTATTGTGGACGCAATTTGACGTTATTGGCCTCCGGGAGCTATCCCAGAATGCTCCCTTGTGACTGCTCTGGACAACACTTTCAACTCCAATGCACTAGCCTGATGGGCAGGAAAAGCCCCAGGAACTTTTGAATTTCATTCCTGTTTGGTCACCATCAGCACAGGTGACCATCAGCACAGTCCACCATCACAGGCAACCATGCAGAGGCCACGAGATCAAGCAGTCCCGGATTCGCAGATGAGCTCCAGCATGATCCAAACGGGAGGTACTGGATCTCATCGCATGTTGGTGAGACAAATCTGTTATGGCAGAACTACGTTCCAAAAAAAGGAACACAAATAGGTACACTAAAGTCTCCAGGGCCATGATGGAAAGAGGCTACTCCAGGAGCACAGAGCAGTGTTATACAAAAATCAAGGAGCTCAGGCAAGCATACCAAAAAGCCAGGGAGGCAAATGGGTGATCTGGGTCACAGCCCCATACATGACGCTTCTACAGTGAGCTGCATGCAATTTTGGGGGGTGATGCCACCACCACTCCACCTCTATCCGTGGACACCTGCAAGGGGGGAGTTGCACAGAGTGAGGAGGATGAGTCATTGGCGGATGAAGAGGAGGAGGACAGTGCACAGGCTGCAAGTGGGGAATCCGTTTCCCCCCCTAGCCAGGAACTATTCTTATTGCTGGAGCCAATAGCCTCCCTCCATTCCCAAGGCAGGCTCCTGGACCATGACCCTGGAGAAGGTACTTCTGGTGAGTGAGAGCCTGATCGGAGCCACACGGTGGGAGTCTTGAGGGAAACTCAGCCATGCTGGGCTGTTCGCGTTTAGTTTAAAGGGCTCATCCCTGCTCAGAGCCTCATCACAGCCACCTGGTGGGTGCAGTGGGGGAGGGAGATGTTGTGTGAAGCGATCATCCCAGAGAGCCCACAGGCCCTCCTTTTATATGGCAAACCGACCAAGCATTGCTTGCTATGGGAAAGGGGCCCCAGCAGTTTGAAAGCATTGAAATGAATGCAGAAGAAGCAGAACCCCGCATGCCCCTAGGGCTTACTATGCCTGCAAGCTGAATTCTGTTGTCCGGCTGTGTGTGATGGCTTACTCACACCAAAGTGGCAGGCACTTCAGTACAAGAGGCAAAATGCTTACTCGCGCAGAAAGAACACGTGCTGTGTACTATGAATTGCCTGTTTCACTGAGAATTTTCTGGTCTGGGAAGTAAGTCCCTTCCTGCAGCTGTTCAAACAGACCAGAGTTCCTGAAGATCCGAGCATCATTCACCTTTCCCAGCCATCCCATGTTGATGTTGGTGAAACATCCCTTGTGATCCACCAGTGCTTGCAGCACTATGGAAAAGTACCCCTTGCAGCTTACGTACCAGCCGCCCAGGTGTGCCGGGGCTAAGATAGGGATATACGTTATGTCTATTGCCCTGCTACAGTTAGGGAACCCCAGCGCATTAAAGCCATCCACAATGGTCTGCACATTTCCCAAAGTCACTACCTTTGATAGCAGCCGGTCAACGATTGCATTGGCTACTTGCAGCACAGCAGCCCCCACAGTAGATTTGCCCACTCCAAACTGATTCCCAACTGACCGGTAGCTGTAGGGCGTTGCAAGCTTCCATAGTACTATGGCCACTCGCTTCTCAACTGTGAAGGCTGCTCTCATTTTGATGTCTTTGCACTTCAGGGCAGGGGACAGCAAGTCACAAAGTTCCATGAAAATGACCCTATGCATACGAAAGTTTCGCACCCACTGGGAATCATCCCAGACCTGCAACACTATGCAGTCCCACCAGTCTGTGCTTGTTTCCCGGGCCCAGAATCAGCGTTCCACAGCATGAATCTCGCCCAACGCCACCATGATCTCCAGATCACCACATGCTGTAATTCTAGGAACATCTGTGTCCATGCCCTCATCAGTATAGCAATTGCTCTGTTGTTGCTTCCTCGCCTGGTTTTGCAGGTATTGCACATACTGCTGGATAATGCGTGAGGTATTTACAATGGTCAAAACTGCTGCAGAGATCTGAGCAGGCTCCATGCTTGCCACGCTATGGTGCCTGCACAGACAATTCTGGAAAAATGGCACGAAACATAGGAGAGCTGTTCAGTTCAAGATGGCCGATAAAAGGCAGGAAATGGTTGTCTTCTGTAGCTTTCACCAAGGAGGGAAGTTCACTAGAGTTGCAAGAGCGTGAGAGCAGAGTTTGCAGTGGAAGCTGTGCGTCTCAGTTCACGACTGCAGAAAAATGATTGCCTCTTTAGCTTCCATGGGAGCCAAGACAAACAACATGGAGAAATTTGCAAGCGCTGCAAGAGCGGGAGAGCAGAGTTTGCGGCAGAAGCTGTGTGGCTCAGTTCACGATGGCCAAAAAACGGCGGAAAATGGTTGCCTTCTGTAGCTTCCATGGGAGCTCAGGACCGACAATATGGAGAAATTTGCTAGTGCTGCAAGAGTGGGAGAGCAGAGTTTGTGCGGAAGCTGTGTGGCTCAGTTCATGATGGATGAAAAAGGTGGGAAACGGTTAGATAAAAGAGTAGATAGAAAGATGAAAGGACATGCAAGGTGGATTCATAGTACCAGGAGACAGGCGGTGCACCGTACTGCATCGTCTGCTGGCAGTATGGCATCTGCCGTAGCTTTCATGGAGGAAAGAGCGAGTGACGACACACACCCAGAAACACCTGCGAGAATGTTTTTGCCCCATCATGCACTGGGAGCTTAACGAGAATTCCAATGGGCAGCGGGGACTGCGGGAACTGTGGGATAGCTACCCACAGAGCACCACTCCAACATTCGGTGCTAGCCTCGGTACTGTAGATGCACTCCACCGAATTCACGCGCTTTAGTGGGGACACAACACTGAATGTATAAAATTGCTTCCAAAAATTCAAATAGAATAATTTCAAATTAATTTCGTACCGTAGACGTACCCTCAGAGTAGTATGTGGGTCAGCATAACTGAAATCCTAAATATTACTCCTTAAACACTTGCAGAACTAAGGGTCTGTCACCACTGTCTTATTCCATTGTATGACTATGTAACTTCATTGATGACATAAAATTGGAATAATGCAGGAGTGAAGCAGGCCCTTAGTTTTTAAATTGAATTTACTTTTTGTTGGAGGAAATTCAATAAGCATTTGTAAAACTGCTATATAAAAGACTAAATTGTCCTATATGCAAGTTATTTCTAATCCATCGTCTTTGTACAGTGAGCTTCTTTCTGCAACATTTCCCATCATTGCTAACACCAGTGCAACTTCACCAATGGCAGTAACAGTGGATATGCCAGTGTACTCAAGGTGTTGCCCACTGTTGGCATTTTTAACCTCAGTACTCTGTAGATCTGATTTGAGAAGAGTTAGACGAGAAGGTGTTTATAAAGCTAGTAGCTGCCTTTAGTCCTGTCTACATTAGCACTCCAGCTATCACTATCTTTGGTTATAACCATATATAATTCCCACTGATACTAATGAAAATTTATTTACATCAATGTCAAGGATAGGCTTCAAAGGCCATATTTTCAAAGGAACCTCAACTTCACTCATGTCCATTCCCAATTTTTATGAACACTCACTTGTGCACACCAGGAATAGAATATGCACCAAAATATTTTTGCTCAATTTCTTCCCTGTTTATACTAAATTTGGGTACCCAAATTGGTTATGTGCATGTAAATTCAATTATTTGTACACACAAATAACACAAAATATATACATAGACATGACTATATGCACAAAGCTGTGTGCTCACAGTGTCTTTGGATGAAATCCTGGCACCATTGACTTCAGTGAGGCCAGGATTTCACGGTCTATTTCTTTCAAAGAGGGTAAGTAGTCTCCATTCCATTTCCAGAATTTTCTGGATCACCATAGGCATGGTAAATACCTTAGGGTGTTTATTAGTGTTTGCTGAATTGTCTTCTTACTCTGGGGATGATATCTCCTTCCTCTGGGTCATGGACATCTGCTCATCCAGAGTATTATCACTCATTTTCTGATCAACCTTACCTCAACAGAATTTATCTCCTCATTGATGGAGATCTCCTCTTCTCATGTGGAGGATGGCAGGATGAATAGCCAGGGCAAGAAGGGAACATCCAGGTCCCGGGTGTCCTTGTTCAAGCTGAAATGTGATCTCTGCAACTAAGAATGAGCAATGGTAGCCTTCCTTTTTACCTGAGGTATAGGCCATGTAGAGCACAAACATAATGTAAAATGACCAGTCCTGAACAGGATAGTAGAAAACGACAAGAAACAAGATGAAGGGATATCTCTAGGTTCCCTGGAATCCTCTTTGCTGAGGCAGGACCTCCTGGTCCTTTGTTGTTCCCCAAATACTCACTAAAGAGGGATTTACATTCTAAATGATTCTGCCTCCTCTTCAACATAAGAGGGGCAAAAGGACTCCACAACATGTCCTTGCAGTCAGCACACTCATAGTGACAGCATCTGATATCTCTCATCAGTTTGCTCTCTCATTATGGGAGGAAAAACATCCAGCTCAAGGGATATGTGATGCACTGGTGCCCAAGATAGTGCTGGCTCCTAACTAGCCTATTTGACAGGGAATGTAGACGAAAAAGAGGCTGCTGCAGAAGAAAAGGCCACACAGCTCACCATGGTGGGAGGGAGAGGAGTCCTCAATGGAGAAGGTAATTTGGCGGATTGCGGTTTGTCTGTGGGAGCCGCTTCTCTCAAAGTCCCAAATTGTTGAAGAGGCAACATGTATAAGACCAGCTTTGAAAAAACCTCACCCTGCAACTGTTCCATATAATCACATCAATTTTTAAAAAGTTTTAATTACATTAAATGAAGACTATGTTTTTTCAAGGGTATAGGCTGACATGATGTAAGGTGATGAGGTTAACAAGCTCTGACTACGATGTTATGGTCCTAGAATTACACAGGTCAAAGTACTGTTCCACTAATAAGCTACTTATGTGTCCTAATGATGTCTTCATTTTATTTATACATTACTTGTTTTTAAACAATGTTCTGTTTTGCAGTCTGTTTTAGTGCTGCTTTTATGGATAGTTCTAAGAAGGCTCAGTAGGTCTAATCCAGATCAATTGTTCTTCCTGATTTCTTACTATTCTCATTGTCCATCATTTTTTTTAACCGTAGATGGAAATATGTTTGTCCTGAAACATTGTTTTCAGTTAGCAACAAATCCTGGCGGCAAGACAACTGCACCTGAACTGATTTCTCTTTCACATTTCACATTTCTCTTTCACATTTTGTAAACAGATTGGTTCACAATAAAAAATGAGTAAACCTGTGTCCCAGAGTTCAGATTCAGATATAAATTGTCCCAGAGTTCTAAGTGGCGGTATTTGAGTTTGTGGTTGTAATATTTATTAAATATTATGGCATGTTTCAATTATGTACATAACATAGGATTTGCTATATCAGATCAGATCAATGGCCAGTGAAGTTCAGTATCTTGGTCAATACTTGATACTTCCCACTTCTTCTCATGTACACCTAGCTAACTGTGCAATGTTCAACAGCTAAGAAAATCCTTGACACTGCAGTGGATTATGTTATGCCCTCAAACATTCAGAAAAGACTTTGAAATGCTTCTTGTTTACCATGTTTTTTTTTAACCTGTTTATCACTTTCATCTCATTGTTATGCATCAGATTATGAATAAAAAATTGACATTAGTCTGATTATATGCACAAAAATGACTAAAAATCTTTGATCAAAAAATTGAATCAAAAGATTTTAGTTGTTAACGCTAAAATTAACTTGCATGCCAAATATTTTCCATCAAAATGTGAGAATAATAAGATTTTTGCTACCTTTAAGCTATACATTTTTTATAAACAGAACACTTATTAAAATAAGATGTGTGGTGTTCAGTGATGAGTTTTGTTTTAAAAAATAAAATAGAAAACTCCCCACAACAATATTCTTATTGTTATCTGGGCACATTCCCATACTTCCAATCAAGTTTGGCCATTTATAAATTGTAATGGTGGTATTCTTGTTTTCATTCTAACTTTGCTGTGAGTCACAAATGTGACTCTTGGTTTCAAGATTAATGAAAGTTTATAGCAATTAGTAGGATTAAGCTAAATGCCATAAACTAAGTGCCTTCAGGTCCTGAAGATGAGCTCTATGTAAACTAGAAAGCTTGTCTCGTTCTCTCACCAACAGAAGTTGGTTCAATAGAGAGATTATCTCATCTATACTAGATTATAATCCTGCATCATTAAAATCAATGAGAGTTTTCCTTTGCCTTGAATGGATCAAGGATCAAACTCATAGTGCACAAGTCCTCTTGCACGTACTCTGCACTGGAGTGAAATTCACTCCAAGTAAATAAAGTGAATGCAAAGTATTCTGGATCAGAGAGTGCAACTTCTAAATCTATAATACTCCATTTTACCTTCATGAACAATAATTCAACCAGACAATCTTCCAGTATTTAGTTTGGCACAAACTGTGGTGTATGAAAAATGCATCAGCATTAAGAGAATTCTGTCTTAACCAATATTTAACATTGACTTGATATCCCTCAGAGGGCTCCAACTATTATGTACTGCTCTTGAACCCATAACATTATCTTATATTTTAACATTAAGTTCAAGATTTTCAAGAGGAATTAGTGGTTTTGGGTGCAAACCTAGGACACTTCAAAGGAGTCTGATTTTTAGAGGGTGAATGCTCTATGCTTCCTAACTGTCAGGCCCCTAAAATGAAGCTTCACAACACCTCTGTGAGAAAAAACAACGCACAAGTAACTTGTTCAGGGTGACACCAAGTCAGTGGCAGAACCAGGAAAAGAATCTTGGCATCTTCACTTCTAGTCCTGTGCCTATGAAACCAAGAATTCTCCAGAATTTTCAGCGTGGGCCACTTCTTAAGAGAACAGATCAACAGCATTAGAACCATCTCTCTTCCAAGAACTGGTCAACATGGGAAAATTAGTGTGGAGCAAGCTAGAGTGTGAATTTTTTACACTTACTTACCCGTGTAGATAAGCCCCCAGGCCCCCTTCAGAGTCCTATTTACCATATCATGCCTTACCTGCATTGAGCACAGTATTACATGAAATTATACATGTACAGTTAACATTTAAAATCAAAATGGTCTCTGTAACCAAAGAAGCTCCTGGCTTCTCTGCTCTGGTTCTCCTCCCCCTCCTTTTATGGTTGTACAACCCTCTAATGGAGGCTGTTGGGTTTGCTCCTCCTTCTGTTTGTTGTTTAGTCCATGCTGCACATGTAATTAACTCAAATCTCTTTCAAATGCCCTTGGAAATTTTGCTTAGATGATAGAAAAATCCTTTAAATCAGACAAGTTTCCTAGTTCATTTCCTATTATTAATATACTAGTTTTCAGCTCTCCTGTGGCTTTTTGTTTCAGTGGATGAAATACCTAACCCTGAAAACAAATTATAGGGGGATAGCTCACAAACCTTTATTTATAGTGGTTTAAATAGAACCGCCAACTCTGCAGTTGAAAGGCACAGCAATAAAAGTAAAATTTGCAATACATTTAACAGAGTATGTTAAAGTTTTGTAAAATATCACTCGTCTCTTTGTCAAATCTTTCTGTAACCTTGACAATCACTGGAAGATTATCAGGATCCACAAAAACGTCATGATTAGACAGTTCATTAGCAGGAAGGTACAGAATACTAATCACAAGATTTTCATCTGCAGTGACAAGGCTGACCTAACATTCATCGCTGACAGTGGAATCGCTTCCCTGGTGGTATCAACCACACACTATGCAGTAAAAACATGTTCTTTGTGCAAGTATTCATCAAAGGTAAGGATAAGTGAATCACACGCTACTGAGTTCTGCAGCTCCCACGGGAGTCCTGTAGTACCTTAGTAGAGTCAGTTTGTTTTGTCTGTAAAGTGTAAAATAAACAGGGGGCACTTTACATGTTAAAAGAAAAGCAGCCTAAACTCCTGTCTGAAAATTTAATGATCTGAACAGCCTATTCCTTAACTGGTTTAAACTGACCATGAGCAAGTACTTGGATCAATAATGCTGTTATAAGTACATACTGTTGACATATAATTCTAGGGGACAGATTCTGATCAATTACTTAAGATTTACACTGGTGTAACTCTCTCCACTACCCTAGGGTATCTCCACTATCCTAGTGTAACTGAAATCAGAATCTGGTACATACCAGCCTATAGTAGTAATTTAGCAATTTGTTTTAAAAATATTAATAGCAAGTAAGCACTGCCTTAGATGGCTATCCCTTCAGGCATCACAACAATTGAACCCTTCATTTTCAGCCATGGAAAACATCTTTATTTATATAAAAACAATAGCAAATACCATAGAATCTTGAGGACACAGGCCCATATTGTTTATACATTTACCAGCAATTTAGTATGCCTTCCAAAACTTGTGTATCAAACACTTGATACAAATAATATGATTGCTACTGTCATATTAGAACACAATAGGGTTTATACTACACATATAATATGATTGGTTGAAGGAAGGATATGCAAATTGTGGGAATTTGCAGTGTGCAATCTGCAAGGACCCTATACAATCCTGATTTGAAAACACTTCCATGAAATTCTATCAAAGTTCTTTAAGACCTCACAGGATGCTATCAGACCAGGTGCCAGCTCATGCCAATGTCCATAGGCCTCACTGAATACATAGCTGGAAACCAGTGCTCTCTCACCTGTGTGTTAGTATTGTTAAAATAGATATTAGAGTTATAAGAATTTGTTTAGTGTTTAGACTTTATGAAATGCTTGTAGGACACTTCATGTATTAATCTTACTTATAGTATCTGTATCTCATGTCATAAGGTGATAGTTAGTGTTTGTTCTTTAACTATAAATATGTTTGTTAGGACTGTAAACCTCCACAGTTAGGGGAGAAGCATTACCAAATGTGAAATACTAGTTTAATACAAGAGATGTCATTGCCTCCAATAAATGAAAGCCTACAGACACCTGACAAACCATTGTGGTACATAAGCGGACAAGACACATTTGATTGCTTCCCCTACACCCATGAAAAGGGTAAGAGCACAAGTCCTCATCCCATCATGGCTTGAATGAAGGGGAAAGAGAATAAAAATCCCTGTCAAGGAGGAAATTGTTATGCTACTTGGAATTTGGAGAGGAGAATATTTCTAAGCATAAGCAAGGGATCTCAAGTTGCTTAGATTGGATTAGCCCTAAAGGATACTGAGCTTGCACATTACAGCAGCTTCTATTACTTGTGGAACCCAAAACTAACTTATCTGAATGTGTATGTTTACCTGCTTTAATCTTGTACCTAACTCTCACTGCTTTTTCCTAGTTAATATGTCTTTAGTTAGTTGATTACAAGGGTTGTCTTTGATAAGAGATAATGCTCAATTGGTCTGGCATAAATGGCTGGTCCTTTGGGATTGGGAGTAACCAGCATATTGTGATTTTTGGAGGAAAGGAACCATCTATCACAAACACAGGCATGCCTGTGTGCCAAGGTAGACTGGAGTGGTTAAGGGAACTGTCTGGGACTCCATATTAAGGCTGCCATAATGCTGCAGGAGTTCACACATGATATTTGGTTGGTGAAATCTAATGATAGAACTCATCACCAATTCAGGGTTTGTGCTATTCTTTTGTACTCCTCTTTAGCAATTTATCCATGTTTCTACTTTTTGTATGGCTGCCATGCACAAGGAGACCCATCTCCCTCTCATACACCTACCAGAGGCAGCTATAATTTATCTGCTTACACTCCTAGAATGCAAGAAAAGGCCAGTCAGCACTCCCACCGCTTCTGATCACTGCAAAGGAAGTATGTCTGAGTGGAGTGGGGCCTTTGTCCTACCATCTGTCCAGCACAGTTCAGCAATCTGTAGTTAACCTGACATTTTAGGCTAGCAGTTCAGAAATCCCTCCTTTCCTGACAGGAATAGCAGCTACTTGGGGAAACAGTTCTGTGCCCAGAATCTCAGAAACATTTTTTTAGTTCACTAGTAGGCTTGGCAGATTTTGCAAAATGACTGTGAATTTTCAAATCTAACCCTTTCTCTTCATAATCCGTTGATCAGCTGCAAATTGGCATAGTTGTGAAGCTTGTGTTCTGTCCTTTCTACAGGAACAGGGTGTTCTGCTTCACTTCTCAGTCCTGTTCTGGCTAAAGAAAAAAGAGCTCAACATGGCAGCAAAATCAAGAGCTCAAGAGAAAATTAAAAATAGTAAGAAAAATTATTTTAAACTGCTAAAAGAAACTGGACTTTCAAAAGAAAAATATATTTTTACTAAACAATACGCAAAATAAAAATGAATTAGAAGATATTTCTGCACAAAAATGACAGAGTAAAAATAATGTCAGACTGTGTCTCAGGCCTGGTCTACACTATGGGTTTATACCGAATTTAGCAGCGTTAAACCGAATTAACCCTGCACCCATCCACACAACAAAGCCCTTTATATCGATATAAAGGGCTCTTAATATCGATATCTGTACTCCTCCCCAACGAGGGGAGTAGCACTCAAATTGGTATTGCCATTTTCCCGGAATAGGGTTAGCATGGCCGCAATTCGACATATTGGCCTCTGGGTGGTATCCCACAGTGCACCAATGTGACAACTCTGGACAGCAATCTGGAGTCGGATGCACTGGCCAGATAGACAGGAAAAGCCCAGCGAACTTTTGAATTTCATTTCCTGTTTGCCGAGCAAGGAGTGCTGATCAGCATGGACTGTACGGGAGATACTGGATCTGATCGCTTTACGGGGAGAATAACGGGAGACAAATCTGTTCTATCAGAGCTCTGATTCAAGAAGTCTTAAATGCCAAAGCATTGAAAAAATCGCCAGGACAAGGCCACACAGGATCAACACAAGTGCTGCATGACAAGCGTAACGGAAACCAAAGATCAAATGGACGCTCATGGAAGGGAGGGAGGGAGGGTACTGAGGACTCAGTCTATTCCCACAGTCCCCGCAGTCTCTGAAGCATTTGCACTTCTTGGCTGAGCTCCCAATGCCTGAAGGGTCAAAGCATTTGTCCCGGGTGGCTTCAGGGTATATGTCAATCATTTACCCACCTCCCCCTTCGTGAAAAGAAGGGAAACAAATCATGCTCATCTTTTTCTCATGTCACCGTAATGACTAGTGCATTGCTACTGGTAGACGCCGGCTGCTGTGGCGCTGACAGCAGCAATCCCCTCCCCTTCCTTTCCTGATGGTAGGATGGTACAAAAAGGCTTGGAAATGTCATCATCCCAGTGAGTGCGCCTTGGCTGGCCCCGGTGAGTCGGCCGGGGGCGCCTGCCAGCAACAATGAAATGACATCCTGGGTCATTCCTTGGCAGATTGGCTGCAAAAGGATTGAAAACCATTCTCCTCATAGCAACGCGAGCTGAGCTCCTCACCCCACCTTTTCATGTCTAATGAAGATTCTGTACTGTCTGGAACTATCATAGGCAGCAGGAACTCCCTCCCCCTCATTTTACTCACTAAAAGTCAGTAGTTCTTATTCGCTGATTCTTTATTACTTCATCACACAAATGAGGGGACACTTGCACGATAGCCGGAGGTGAGGGGATGAGGGATGGCAACGGTGCGTGGGTTGGTTCATGGGGCACCCCTAGAATGGCATGCATCATCATTTCTGACGGGGGATATCTGGCGCTCTGACCCGGAGGCTGTGCTCTCTGGTTCTCTAGTTCAGACTGCCCCTATTCTAGGCAAGACATGACGTCTATTTTTAGACAAAACATAAACGAAGGCGAATGACCTTGGGAAGTCATTCCCATTTGTCCAGTCGCCCCTGGCCCGACGCTCAGCAAAGCGAAATGATTGTCTGCCGTTGCTTTCATGGAGGAAGGATTGAGTGACGACATTTACCCAGAATCACCCGCGACACTGTTTTGGCTCCATCATGCATTCGGATTTCAACCCAGAATTCCAATGGGCGGGGGAGACTGTGGGAACTATGGGATAGCTACCCACAGTGAAACGCTCCAGAAATCGACGCTAGCCTCGGTACATGGACGCATACCACCGAATTAATGTGCTTAGTGTGGCCGCGTGCACTCGACTTTATACAATCTGTTTTAAAAAAACGGTTTCTGTAAAATTGGAATAATCCAGTAGTGTAGACATACCCTCATTGACACCTGCTTTTGTCAGTGTTGTGTGGAATATATGCACATGTAATTGTTCCTATTACTAGGTTCCTGGCTAAATGTGGGAACAAACCTTTGAAAAATTTGTGACAGAGTCAAATAGCTTTCTATTGCCTCACTGGAGACTGCTCATTATCCAGAGGACTGCCAAGTCTTATTCAAACCGGTTTACGTATTCTGACCAATTACCCAAATAGCGACATCAGTCTGAGATAATTCTGGATCTGAGCTACTTCTCAAGTATATTAGCCCTGGGGCTGGCAGAGAGTGTGATTCTGGTAGGATTCATGGTTCTGTCAGGAATCCAACTACCGGAGCCCAGCTCAAGGCTGTGATTGGAGGGGACTAGAGAATGTGGTCTGAGTTCAGTCAAGAGGGTGAAGGCCAGAAGCATTAATCCATACCAGTGTCACACTGTATGATGAGCTCAGGGTTGAGGTCGATGAGCTACACCAGGTCCGAGCCAAGTGAGTCAATTGAAGTAGGGTTAGAGGAACAGACATACAGGAAGGTGTCAGGAGCAGATACCAGGACCAGTAGCAGGAACAAGGCATCCTGAGTGTACAGCACGGCCTGTTTGCAGCAGCAAGCCAGGCATTCATTTAGAGTAGCACAAACAGCCCATGTGTGTTTTTCTAAGGTCCTAAATAGCTTGGCTTGGCCTGGCCAATCAGGAAATGCTGTCGGCTCTGCCAGTGTAAACATCCAGTGGTGTAGGGGTTATAGGCTGCTGTTCCCCACTTTGCCAGAGCTGCTGGGTGGTTGCCATGCCTACCGCACCACCCAGGAGCCAGCAGATGTGTGTTTCAGACCCACAGTTCCTCACAGGTTCTGGCAGACTCCATGAATCTAAAGGTTACTGGTAGGTGCATATTTCAGTGCCCAAAAATGTGATGGCAATGTCTACCTTATTTTCTAAGTTCATGGAAAGGACGTCCACACTGGTGGTGGAACTAAATAAAGTATCACTTTACAGCTGTTCTCTGAGTTGGTCACATGTAATTTAAAGTCAGCTGCCATGATACAGCCCAGCCATGGCTACAATACTAGGGTCAAATCCTGCTTGCCTTACTCACATGAGCTTATGTCCTATTTGCTTGGTTTATTTTCTTGAGGTTAGTTAGACAACTTGCATGAGTAAAGCAAGCAGCATTTGACTCCCTAGTCAAGGCCTTCAGTGACTCCATACTTTAAAGTTAAAGGAAAAAATGTTGTCCATTGGTTAGATGACCTAACTGGAAGTCTGAACTGCACAGCTCTAGGCAAGTTAGTTAAACCCTAAATTGACTTACACCATGTGTAACTGCATTGACTTCAGTAGGGTAGTGTGGGATACAGAATGTGGCTGCTTACCTCTAATTGGCTCAGTTTACCCATCTGCAAAATGGATATCGTAATAATTACTTGCCTCAACCATCTTAAGAGACCAAATTGGTTGCTTGTAAAGGAGATGGATGTGCTTGATAAAAGATGCTATATTGATAATATTACAGAAATTAAAATGTTGTATACTTTGTATGGGTTTCAAATGTATTTTTACAGTCCACCTGTTTTAAATTGCCTCTATTTACCATTCTCTTGAGGAAAGTTTTCCTAAAATCTATTTATTATGCAGAGATTAAAAGACCTCCCTGTATACTCTGCACTTCTTTTCTTCTGGTAGCAGTTTGAAGATGTGTGCTGACTGTAAAGTATTCCATGATGCCTCGACTATGAAAAGCATTATAGAAAGCCAGCTAATGCTTCCTTATATTCTATCTTGATGACTTCGGATATCTGTGCCACAGATGAGTAACATGTATTACTTTTATTACAGAGCTTGCAGTACTGATTTCATTACATTATCTTTTTATTTAAGTTAGCACCTGAATAACTTGAGGTCATTTTGTTTCCCTACCAACACAATTATTTAGGACATTTCTCTTTGAAGAGAAAAATATAGTATTACTGTGACTTCCACAGCCAAACTAGTAATTTAAAGGCACTGATGCACAGCAAAGGAAAAACATTTATTTCACAAATTATATTTATGTGGGGTCGAAGCCTGGAGTCTTTACTCAGACAAAACTTTGACTGGCCCAAACTCTGACCTGGTTGCTCCATTGGCCCCTATTGCAAGATGCAACCTTGCCGGTGATACACATCTGTGACAAAATTTCACTATCAGCTAACACAAGGCTGACAATAAGTACTGCAAGGCAAGGAATAGCTAACGCCCCGAGGAAAGGCAACACATTACAACATAAACCAGAGTGTATGCATCAGGTGTGGAAAACCTGGAACTGAAGGGAAATTGTACTGAGTTTGTGCAGGAGACCTAATGGTCTATTATCTTGTTCTCTGCCTGTGTGAAGCACTCATGAGAAAGCAGCCACCTAAAAAGAAAAAGTCTGCTGCTAACTAATAATAAATGCCAGTTACTAGGTGTTTTAATTGCCAATGGGCAGGAGGGAGCCATTAAAAAAAATTCTGTTTATCATCATTATTCAACAACAGCTTTGTAACATCATGTCTTAAATTTTCAAACAGTAACCTGTACATAGATTATTCACAAAAAGAACAAGAGTTCTTGTGGCACCTTAGAGACTAACAAATTTATTACAGCATGAGCTTTCGTGAGCTACAGCTCACTTCTTCGGATGCATAGAATGGAACACACAGACAGGAGATATTTATACAGACAGAGAACATGAAAAGGTGGAAGTATGCATACCAACAGGAAGAGTCTAATCAATTGAGATGAGCTATCATCAGCAGGAGAAAAAAAAGTTTTTGAAGTGATAATTGAGATGATCCATCGAAAGTGTGAGGAGAACTTAACACAGGGAAATAGATTCAATGAGTATAATGACCTAACCAACATGATATATGCCATCATGTGCCAACAATGCCCCTCTGCCATGTACATTGGCCAAACAGGACAGTCTCTACGCAAAAGAATAAATGGACACAAATCTGACATCAGGAATCATAACATTCAAAAACCAGTGGGAGAACACAGACTAACACGGCTGCTACTTTGAAACCTGTCATAGATTTTTCAACTACTTTGATTTCTGTTCATGTAATACTCAGTTTACATGAAAAAACAAACAAATGTTGCACAGATGCTAAAGGAAATACTGATCAGCCAGGAAAATTATCCTCTAGTGGTATTGGAACTAAAAGAAAGAGGAATAGAAAATGATCATTCTTAATAGGAATAGTATCACACAATCAAGAAAGAATATGCTCTATGGTGGAGAGGCAGATGTGGGGATAATCAGTGTTAAAGACATCTCCAAGTTGAAAAACATCACTTATATCAGAGAAAAAAAAGATGTAGGTATTGAAGTTTGTTGGCCAGAGGTGAAAAGAGATATTCTAGAAGAAATCACATTGATTGATAGAGTGTGAAACACATACTGTATTGTAATCACCACAAGTGGAGCAATCAGAACTACAAGAGACAGCACTTAGGTGAAAGACAGTAGATTGCAATGTGAAGACATGAGATTGTGAGAGTCAAATGCAAGGGAAATGGTTTAATGACGGAATTAAATGACTGCAAGAATGTCATCAAGGCTAAACTGTATTTATATGCAAATTGAATTTATATCTCATGTTTGCTGCATGCAGAATAGTATTAATAATGGGGTTCCTTCCTACCTATTCCTTCAACTTCTTCAGCGAATCAGGAGCACTGTGATCTGAAATTAATATGGTGAGAAGCACATTTAAATTCCAGGACAGCAATGGCTAGCAAAGAGGAAGAAACATTTTATATAGACCTTTTAAAAATGTATAGGGGAATTTCAAGAATGGAGAGATGTTATGCTGAAGAAGAGTGGTCTCTTTTGGCTGCCCTAAAGATGATACACATTTTATGAACTAGAGTAAGGATTAGGATTTGTCCATACACTAGCTTTGTATTTTGTAATAATGGTCTAGTTAGGAGAGCATGTAATTGTTTTGATCAATGACAAAACATGGATGTTTATAGGGCAGCGGTTCCCAAACTTGTTCCACCACTTGTGCAGGGAAAGCCCTGTGGGCCGGGCCGGTTTGTTTACCTGCCATGTCCGCAGATTCAGCCGATCACGGCTCCCAGTGGCAACAGTTCGTTGCTCCAGGCCAATGGGAGCTGCTGAAAGCAGCAGCCAGAATTTCCCTTGGTCCGTGCCATTTCCAGCAGCTCCCATTGGTCTGGAGCAACAAACCACGGCCACTGGGAGCTACGATTGGCCAAACCTGCAGACGTGGCAGGTAAACAAACCGGCCTGGCTCACCAGGATCTTTCCCTGCACGAGCAGCAGAACAAATTTGGGAACCATTGTTATAGCGTATTCTTATAATCTAAAATAGGTGGCGTGTCTTTGTTCCTGTGGATTTGTATAGAAGCACAGACTTTATACAATTTTTGCATGAATAAGAGAAAGATATTTTTTATTCATAGTTATAAGAGACATATATTTGAAGGATGGATAATGTTGGTTAGATTTAATGGTTATTGTGACTGTTTTGCTGCAAGGCAGAGCTAAGGACTTTTTAATCAAAGTGATAACTATAGATTTTTTGAGTCCTTGCCATATAAACAATTCTGATTATACACTTCTGAAAATCATGAAGAAAAAAGTTTACTCCACTGTTACAATGAATACGTGAAATTAAGACCAATAGTTCTTCCACATACAAATTTTGGGGGAGGGAAGTCTGTCTAATTAAAATAAGCATTATATTTGAGACTGCAACCCTAACTATGGAGTTGTGCCAATGTCTTTTTAATCTAAGTAAGATTAATTTAATCATTCATCATAACTGCAGCACAATAATATTTATCACATTCTTATTTGCAGTGACTACAGCCATAAAAACATTGAGGGATTAATGAAAATTGCAATGGGAAAAGTCAAGCTTCCAAATAAAAGAAGTAATAATTAACCATTTAAACCTAAATGCTATTAGGTACTCAGCATTGAATTCAATGGCATAATTTAATCTAACAGAAGAAATTCCCAAAAGGCAGAACACTATTTATATGTTCATATACTTATGCTTATGTATTTCACAGAGTAATTTTAGAAATAAACTAAATAGCTGGCAATGAGACAAAGCAGTGAAGCAAAATATAAATCAAAGGGAAGATTTAAAGACAGAGAAAGCTGATTGACCATTAAAATGGACTTTAACATGGAATGATGGTAGTCTGCAAAATGTTACTGTTTCTCACTAGGAATACAGTTCACTGTAAGATTTGCATCTGATTAGATTTGGCTAGAAGAGTCAATCTCGAACTCCATCAGAGAGGTTGGAGGTCTTTTTCAGAATCAACTGGTGGTGGGAAGGCACAGATGAAGCTATAGACCTGAAAGAAGGAAGTGGCTGGATTTCCAATTCAGATACTGAACAAGCAGAAGGGAGGAAAGGGTTGCAGCACTGTTTAGAAGTGGACTATCGAAGCCCCACCGATAGGAGGATGGAGGGCTGGGGGAGGGCTCAAGTGGCACCTGAGCCTGATTGAGGTGGAAGTGAAGAAAAGGCTAGAAAGCTGGGGAAAGGTGCTCTAAAATGGGTTGGTGTCAGTGTGTAAAAAAGGTTGATGTTCAAAAAAGGTTGATGGACACTGAGAGTATTTTACCCACCATCAATTACTGAGAAATAACCAACTCCCTCAAACGAAGGTCCTGATTCAGCAAAGTCCTTAAGCACATGAACAATCCCATTCTCATTCAGCAAACTGTTTAAGCTTGTGCTTAACTTTAAACATATAAGTTCAGAATTCATGCTTAAAGTTAAGCATGTGCTTTAGTGCTTTGCTGAATAAAGGTTAAACTTCCTTTGAGTCAAAGGAAAGTACCAGGAAAACTTAAATTAGTAAGCATTATTTTTTAACATAGCGACAGCCAAACAGATTTTTAAGGGTACACAACCATTTTTTTCCTGGACCTAGAGACATACAGTCTATGTAGTAAGATTTATTCCAGAGCAAACTTTTATGTCTGAGTTTATAAACTCCCAGAAAACCAGGATTTGTAATGGAAATGATAGTAGATTCTTACCTAGAGCTTGGAACTATAAATATGATCTAATGAAGACAAGAGCACTTGGGCAAAATCCCCTTTTAATGCACCTGCATAGCTGTACATAGAATAGAAAAGACACTATGAATAACTAACCAAAGACAAAGGGAATAGCTCTGGCTTTTGCAACTAAAATGAAATTGCTCTGTGTTTCTAATCCATTTTGTAAGCAGGTTAATACGGTAGGAATGCAAAATGTACAAAGTATTATTATTAGCAATGGTTCTTAAATGTTATATCAGAGAGCGTGTGATATAATGGAGCCTTCAATAAAGAATAAAATGTGTTGTTTTCTGAAAGCCTGAAAGATTACCCTGGAATTGTGTGTGAAGTATCATCTAGGCATTTAGCGGCACAATTCTGTAATAGAAAGCCGGTGGAAAGACTCCAATCCAGTCAGCAGAGAAATCTACACCAGGTTTGAAAAATCACCCAAACATGCTCAACCAAAATCTTTACAAGCACAACTGCCTTTTGAATCAGAGTCTGTAGGTTTGCAGTGAACATGCTGAGAAGAGTCACAGGCAGAGATGGCATGTAGTGCCTTGGCTATCATCCTGGCTCAGAGGTAAGAAGAAAGCAGTAAACATCAGCACCAGCCCCTTGGCAACTAGGCAACTTAGAGGAGGATGTCCTATCAAGATGAATATGGGTCATTCAAGAATTAACTCCATACTCATCTTCTACCTCAGTTTTTTGTTACTCATCCATTTAAAAAGTAAGTGTTGCTCTTTTTCTTATCATTCTGACCTGTCCTAGGGGTAGGTGGCTAGATAAACCCCTCTGGCAGAAACCTCATTTTGTCAGGAAGCCTCTAAGCTATTGGTTAAAGATGCCAAAATGAGCTGGTTCAGGGAACTATAAGTTTTATAAATTCATAGAACGGATGGCTTTAAGATCTGAGTGTTCACACTGTTTGATGTTAGTAGAGGATGAAAGCATTGGCATTTTTTTTTTGTTTGAATATTCAAAGTTGGGTGCTAGGAAACCCATAAGAAATATTCACAAAAAAATACACATCCATTTTAAACTTTGCACTTTTGGAACCTTACAAACAGTCCATTTAAACCTGGATGTTTAAAATGATGTGTTAATATGGAGATTGATCTTTTATTTCCTAATCCAACATTTTACTTTTTATACTAACTGCTCATCTAAATTATGTATTGTTATAGTGTCCATCACGGTACGCTCTAAGCACTACTGTGCAATCATTTTTTAAAAAACTCTAAGAAAATTAATTAAACAAATATGATTTGTTTTGTGGTTTAAATGCTTTGATTTTAACCTTTGTAAATAAAGTTGATATTTAGTCTGATCATTTTTATTAAAGAAATCTCTTCAGCAAACTTCCACATAAGCAGAAGTATGCACAATGGGTTTCTTGATAATTTTGTCAGCTGGATGACAGTAAATAGAATCCAAGGAGACTAAATGGCCTCAGCTGGTGAAGCTGATGTATGTTTATGAAAGGCAGTAGCTATTGAACATGTTTAAAATGAAGACAGCGAGAGCCTGTGTTTGTGTGAAGAGGCTGTGTGATTTGTGACTGTTGAGTCTGAATTGCAATAAGACAAAGCTTTGAGCAGCTGCCATTAAAGAAGACTTGGCATTAGCGTACAGTGTTTTGTAATCTGGGTCACCTTCTGTTGCTGCATCAGTCAGATTGTTACTTGTACAATTTACAGCTCAACGTAAATCAGACCCTGAAAACCCAGCAGAAACATTTACATGAATTAGCACTGTTAAAAAAAACAACAACAAAACTTTAGAGCCAGGAAGACTAATGTGACATATATTATACATTCAAGTATAGTTTCTGATTAGTTTTCTTACTGGAAGATGTATTGCATTACGTAGTCATTGCTTGCACCAATGTTCTTTTCCAAACATCTCACAACAGGACAACTATTGGAAAAAGACTTCTTGGAACTTTTATTTTCAAGATGCAGTTTTTATGGTCACTGTACTATTTCATAAACAAACAGCCTTTAAAGCTCTGTGTAAATGTCTCTTGGAAAGAATCCTCTATTGTAATTAAAGCAACTGAGATGATAATGAAGAAATTTCATTTATACACAATACAGGCAAATTACAGTATAACTGATACTGTGTTAAAGGGGAAAACATAGAATGCTTATAAAATTAAGAATGTTATTGTAAAAGCATCACACGCACGAGGCACTGATAGATGCCTAGGCCCTTGAATGTAAGCCACAAGTAGTACCCCAGAGGCAGTACAGAAGCAACAAAAATAAAATAAATTTGCAGGGCTCAGTCCTGGGTTTGGCTGAGCCTGGCTTGATTTTCGATCTCACTGGAGGCAAAAGTTGTTTGTCACCATTAAACTCCTTTCCCCAGTATTGAGGCCCAAATCAGCCCTGGCACAAAGTAAAGTAGACTCTTGGCCTTCTTCCTTTCTCTAGATATGTCCATATGTGAGGAGGGCTAGTAGGGGGTTGCCTTATGTCACCTGAGGATTCCCTGTAGTGACTGAATCCTTAGACTGCTAAGTCTGGTTTGTGACTGCTTTGCACTGGACAGAAGACTGGCGCGGAACAACCACAGCAAGGACTGGACCAACATAGATTTTTAAGTACTGCACTTTCTGCAATCTCAACAGGGTACTTTATTGCATAAAACTTTTTCTAAGAACTTTTTAGCTACTGGTTTTTTTTTAGTGGTAAACAAAGTAGTTGATTACAGCTATTTTCTAAGATAAGTATAACAAGAGACCATGACATAGGTATAACAGATGGAGTGTGCAGCAGAACTGAGGCAGTTTAAAATATGAGCTACAACATGTATAAATGGTTATAAAAGTTGATTTTTTTCAAGTAATTTTATCCCATTGGACACATCTTTCACCAAATGGTTCATCTGTTAATCTAAGACAGGCACTAGTGCCCAGATCTGCAAAAGTATTTAGGTGCCTAAGCTCACCATTAAGATTCCACTAACATTCTCAAAAATGCTGCTTAGTTGTTGCCTAACCCCACAGGTGCCTAACTCCCCAAGGCACCTAAGTTTCCACCAATAGGCATTCGCAAAAGTGCCTGAGCTCCAACACCGTCTCACAGCTGCTCAGAGCCCTAGTTTAAGCCGAAGCCCCCAAGCGGGGTTCTCAAAACTAGCCAGGAGAATGTTTATCTTGCCAGTGGGGTCTGATCCTGTAGACATGCTCACAGCAGTCATAAAACCTGATACTTGACACAAAAGACAGCTGGGGTGAGCAGTCAGGAATTTTTCTAGGAAGAGGTCGGGTGTGTTTTGCAGCAACGTCACAATTTTGTCAATTTTGGAAATTATTATAATTTATATTGTATAAAAATTTAAATGTTTAAACTTTTAAATATTATATTATTATAAATTATAATGTAAAAGTCAAAATGATAGTCAGCTGAAATGTTCTGACCTTATTGAAATGAAATGTTTTAATAAGATCAAAATGAAATTTTTCAGAATATTTTCTTTGTGAAAAATTGAAATTTTTTTTAACTTTTTGTCCTGATTTGGGATGAGATGAAATTTCAGAATCTCAGAATATCTGTGGGAGAGCAATTCCATTTTTCTACCAGCTTTCCTTAGCACATGGGAGTGGGTTCAGCATTATGATGGCCCTGGGCTGGATTCACGCCTGTCTTGCATCTTGTACAATCAATTACATCTGTGCAGAGCAAGTGCCAAGTGAATGCACAGTGGTAGCAAATCAGAATGATAGCATTTACCACACACTTTGCACACATGTAAATGTCTGCATAAGGTCAAGGCAGTGGAGAATCAGGCATCAGGTTTCTAAGTGGGGTTATCTGCTGAGTAGGATGTATCCAGCCTCACCAGTTGGCAAGTGCATATATTTCTGTCACCAATGAGTACTAGTTGGCAGATGGTGGACACGCCTACTTAGAAGAACAGCAGAGTACAGCGCTATGGCATAGTGCCCTGGCCAGCAGGATACCTCCTTGCTTCTCGTTCTTCCATTGGGCAAGGTGGGATTTGACTCTGACTTGGGTGAGGGTCTATAATAGATTTAAGAACTGACTCTACAAGGTGTTGAGTGCTCTTATATCTAATTGAAGATCCCAGGAATCTGCCTAATAGGGCTTCTTTTTAACCATGTTTTAATTTTACATTCACACAGAAATCTCTAAACCAGAAATAATATTACTTAGCACAGACTTCAGATTAATTAGCATTTGCAAATTATTGTGAATTTGCTATAAAAAGATTTATCCACACAAATCCAGAACAGAAAAGATAATTTAAAAGGACAACTCGAGGTGCTTTATTATCAAGTGTCAGTCTCCATCTGTGTGACACAGAGATAATATTTACCTCAAACAGTGTTAAGAGGATTAGTTATTTAATTCTTGTATAACATGATGCAAGTTGAGTACATGGAAAACCTTGAGTACATGGGGGACATCCAAAACTTTCATAATACTGGGAATTTGTATCGTCGCGGAACATATAATAGCCTTATGTAAAGTTGGGGGACAACCGCTTTTTTAATTAGAGTTTTGTAAAATTGCAGTTAATAAACTTGTGTTTTACTTACGTTGTTATTAGATGTACTCACTTAACATCAAACTGTACAGCGAGAGGGATTTCAATCAGCAAACCACTGCCCAGAAAAATAAAATATTATCCTTTCTCAACCAATATCTAATTCCTTGTTGATGCTATTTGTGTCACTATTTACATCACTCCACTTTCACACATCCCACTCTTCATGAAACTATTATTCACTTCTTCAGAAGCTATCCTTGAAGAGTTACTTTCCCAAACCTCATCTCTTAAGTGACCTCACTGGAAGAGATGAAGCAGCAACAGAACAGAATGTTCAAAACATTCATGTGGCAAAAGAAACATTTGTTTTGCAAAAAAATCTTTGTCCTGCTATGGCATTGATATACAGTGGTACCCGTTAAAACATAGGCATTTGTCCACAGTTACTAAACCATGGAATCTGAAAGAAACACTCCAGTAACTCACGTATTCAACAGTGGTAAGCTGACTTTTTAATAGTGACCACAGTATATTCAGGATGGCAATGTCTTCTGTGATTATCCAATGTTTCAGCTCTCACTTAATCTCAGCATTTGTATCAGGCTCTTCACCATGGTATCTGAGCACTGTTCTTCATTTAATCACCCTCCAAATCCATTTGTTGCCTAGTATATTCCAGTGCCAGGTGCACTATCCCCTAGGAAACAGAGAATAATTACATATGAAATGTATTAGTCTGATCACTGCCATGACCTGAGGTGCCCAGCATCCCCACCCACAAATACACACAGCAAGAAATAAACACTGAAAGCACTAGGAGCTTTGGTTCTTGTCTTACTTGCACTGAGTCCCATGGAATACTTGATATTTTTCTTTCCTTAAAGTCAGTTGCACTTCCTGAGCTGGCATCCTGAGAGCAGTTCTTACTCCCATCCATCAGCAAGAAGCAGTACTCCTCATGGAAGTGGCGATACAGAGTAGTGCAGTGGTGAGGCAGGAACGAGTAAAAGAGCAGAAGACATGCAAAGACTGCTTGTGAGGACTGTTCAACATGCAGTTTTCTCTGATTGTGAAAGAGTGTCAGAGTGATAAATGATGAGCTTTCACAAGTTTCATCCCATATTCATACCAGGGAAGGGATGGCCTGGAGTTCCAAAGTTCGGATTCAGCTCTAGATCTGTAAATGTTCAGATCGCGGGGGGAGGTTGATGTATGTCGTCTGTATACAGTGAGCAGGACAGAAGCGTCTGATGTACAGTTCAGCAGATTCATTTATGTGGGATATGAAAACAATGTCTAACTGTAGAACATTTTCTAGATAGGAAACTGTGTTCTCCTGAGACACCACAAGTGATGGTGGCCACTGAGCACGGTATTTTTAATTTATATAACAGATAAAATGCGTGAAGTTGCTAGATAAAGCTGATAAAGTGCAGCAGAAAATGCCGTCTTTCCCTATTTAAACTCTAAATATAGTAGAACATCTGCCACCTCCCATACTGATGTTAAATTTCTTGATGAAACATTGACCCTACTTTAATATGTCATTGTGAAATTCTCTTTTAACTGAAAGGCTCAGGCCAACATTCTTTGCTTCTTTTCAAATGATTCAATATTTATCTTGTCTGCCATCAGTAAGGTAATTTGCACCTCAGATGCAGACACCCTGCTGTTTGACATGCTGTACAACAGAATTAATTTTAGCTTCTCTGTTTGGCTATCATTTGTAACCACTTGTTCATAACCATCATTAAAGTGTATGAGGGAGAGACCAAATGTTTTTTGGTGTAAAAAAGTGGATTTTGTTCAGCTGCAACCTTTTATTTCAGAATTGGACCAGACTAAGCCTGTGTGACTTCCACATTGAATAACTTCAGTGCTATACACTTTAGCCCAGTTCAGGAAGGCTCTCTATTCAGGACCGCATATAAAAGGAGGTTACCTTTAGGCAGGAGCTTACGTTTTGTTAAAGTCAATGGGATTTAAGCATGTGCCTCACATTAAGCACATGGGTAATTGCTGTTCTTGAATATGGAAATACTTAAAGCTCTTGCTTAAATGTTTTCCTGATCAATATGGGCATGTCTATGGGTATGCAATAAAAAAATCTGAGACACTGAGTCTCAGAGCCTGAGTCAACTGACTCATACAGTTTGGGCTGTGGGCTAAAAATTTCAGTGTAGATATTTGAGCTCAGGTTGGAGTCACCTTCTGGGGCTACGTTTACACTGCACGATTAATTCGAAGTAGTTTAAACCGATATTACAAAACCGATGTTATAAAATCGGGTTTGCGCGTCCACAGTGCAATCACAAAATCGATTGCTTGCGTCCCTGGTCCAAGGCTACCATCGATTTAAGGAGCGGTGCACTGTGGGTAGCTGTTCCTCAGCTATCCCATAGTTCCCACTTCCGTGTTGAGAGCACAGTGCCTG